>NC_092333.1:642897500-643205000 GCF_046630445.1 Rutidosis leptorrhynchoides | reverse complement strand
AGTTTTTAGGGTTTCCCACTTTTCAACGGTTTCGATCTTTGCCGGGTCCACCTGGATACCTTCTTTGTTCACTATGTGACCGAGGAATTGAACTTCTTCCAAACAAAATGCACACTTTGAAAACTTAGCGTACAGTTTTTCTTTCCTCAATACTTCTAGCACTTTTCTCAAATGTTCTTCGTGCTCTTGATCATTCTTTGAGTTAATAAGTATGTCATCGATGAAAACAATGACAAACATGTCAAGATATGGCCCACACACTCGGTTCATAAGGTCCATGAACACAGCTGGTGCGTTAGTCAATCCAAACGGCATAACCATAAACTCGTAATGACCATAACGCGTCCTAAAAGCAGTTTTTGGAATATCATCCTCCTTTACTCGCATTTGATGATATCCAGAACGTAAATCGATCTTCAAATAAACTGACGAGCCTTGTAGTTGATCAAATAAGTCATCAATTCTCGGCAGTGGATAACGGTTTTTGATGGTAAGTTTGTTCAACTCTCTGTAGTCAATACACAACCTAAATGTACCATCCTTCTTCTTGACAAACAAAACAGGAGCTCCCCATGGTGATGTGCTTGGTCGAATGAAACCATGTTCTAATAGTTCTTGCAGTTGGCTTTGCAGTTCTTTCATCTCGCTGGGTGCAAGTCTATAAGGAGCACGAGCTATTGGTGCAGCTCCTGGTACAAGATCTATTTGAAATTCAACAGATCGATGTGGAGGTAGTCCCGGTAATTCTTTCGGAAATACATCGGGAAATTCTTTTGCGATGGGAACATCATTGATGCTCTTTTCTTCAGTTTGTACTTTCTCGACGTGTGCTAGAACAGCATAGCAACCTTTTCTTATTAGTTTTTGTGCCTTCAAATTACTAATAAGATGTAGCTTCATGTTGCCCTTTTCTCCGTACACCATTAAGGGTTCTCCTTCTTCTCGTACAATACGAATTGCATTTTTATAACATACGATCTCTGCTTTCACCTTCTTCAGCCAGTCCATGCCAACTATTACATCAAAACTCCCTAACTCTACTGGTATCAAATCAATCTTAAATATTTCGCTACCCAGTTTAATTTCTCGATTCCGGCATATATTATCTGCTGAAATTAATTTACCGTTTGCTAATTCGAGTAAAAATTTACTATCCAACGGTGTCAATGGACAACTTAATTTAGCACAAAAATCTCTACTCATATAGCTTCTATCCGCACCCGAATCAAATAAAACGTAAGCAGATTTATTGTCAATAAGAAACGTACCTGTAACAAGCTCCGGGTCTTCCTGTGCCTCTGCCGCATTAATATTGAAAACTCTTCCGCGGCCTTGTCCATTCGTGTTCTCCTGGTTCGGGCAATTTCTAATAATGTGGCCCGGTTTTCCACATTTATAACAAACTACATTGGCATAACTTGCTCCGACACTACTTGCTCCGCCATTACTCGTTCCGGCACCATTTGTTCCTTTCGTTCTGTTAACCCCTGGTCCGTAGACCTCACACTTCGCCGTGCTATGACCATTTCTTTTACACTTGTTGCAAAATTTGGTGCAGAACCCCGAGTGATACTTTTCACACCTTTGGCATAGCTGCTTCTGATTGTTGTTGTTGTTGTTGTTGCGGTTGTTATTGTTGTTGGGATGATTGTTGTAGCTGCTGTTGTTGTTGTTGTTGATGTTGTTGTTGTTGGGCCGTTTGTTGTAGTTGCGATTGATGTTGCGATTGTTGGGATAATTGTTGCGATTATTATTGTAATTGCTGTTGTTGTTGTATTGGTGATTCTTATCACCGTTTTCCTCCCACTTTCTTTTGACTTGCTTCACATTGGCCTCTTCAGCCGTCTGTTCTTTAATTCTTTCCTCAATCTGGTTCACTAGTTTGTGAGCCATTCTACATGCCTGTTGTATGGAGGCGGGCTCGTGTGAACTTTTATCTTCTTGGATTCTTTCCGGTAATCCTTTCACAAACGTGTCGATCTTCTCTTCCTCATCTTCGAACGCTCCTGGACACAATAGGCACAATTCTGTGAATCGTCTTTTGTACGTGGTAATATCAAATCCTTGGGTTCGTAACCCTCTAAGTTCTGTCTTGAGCTTATTGACCTCGGTTCTGGGACGGTACTTCTCGTTCATCAAGTGCTTGAATGCTGACCACGGTAGTGCGTACGCATCATCTTGTCCCACTTGCTCTAGATAGGTATTCCACCATGTTAACGCAGAACCTGTGAAGGTATGCATAGCGTACTTCACTTTGTCCTCTTCAGTACACTTACTTATGGCAAACACCGATTCGACCTTCTCGGTCCACCGTTTCAATCCGATCGGTCCTTCGGTTCCATCAAATTCCAAAGGTTTGCAGGCAGTGAATTCTTTGTAGGTGCATCATACACGATTTCCTGTACTGCTAGATCCAAGGTTATTGTTGGTATGTAGCGAAGCCTGTACTGCGGCTATGTTTGAAGCTAGAAAAGTACGGAATTCCTCTTCATTCATATTCACAGTGTGTCGAGTAGTCGGTGCCATTTCCTTCAAAATAGTCAAATGGAACAAGTTAATCATACAGAATATTAAGAGTAGTTAATAGTATTTCATAGCATAATATGAACTCATTTATAAAAGCTTTTTCTTCATATTAGTGTTTTATAAGTTTAAATTCGGGTAGTACCTACCAGTTAAGTTCATACTTAGTAGCTAATATACAATTCAACTACTACAATTCTATATGAAAAACTGATTATAATAATATTTCGAGTTCAAACTTTTATACAATATTTTAGAAACTTACAATACCGCTTATTTTACATAAAGCATGAAATATAGCACACAATAACTTTGATACAAGATAGTTGTGAAGATAATTCTAGCTAGTACACAAGTCGTTCAGCAAAGGCAATAAAGACACGTAATTCATACGTCCAAAAACAAGTCATGCATTCTGGTTTTACTAGGACTACTTCCCATCCTTGGTCTTGTGGAACATAACCGTTATGGCCGTTGATAAGACAGCGTGTTGTAACGTCGTCAAAGGGACGAGGGTTACGTAATGACCAACAGTCTCGTAATAACCTAAAAACCTCATTTCTTACCCCAATTACCGACTCCGTCACTTGTGGGAACGTTTTGTTTAATAGCTGTAGCCCGATGTTCTTTTTCTCACTTTGATGAGAAGTGAACATTACTAACCCGTAAGCATAGCATGCTTCTTTATGTTGCATGTTAGCCGCTTTTTCTAAATCATGAAGTCCAATATTCAGATACATTGAGTCAAAAAAATTTCTTAACCCGTTGCGTAAAATAGCATTTGGGTTCCCCGCAATATATGCGTCAAAGTAAACACATCGTAACTTATGGGTTTCCCAATGTGATATCCACCATCTTTCAAACGAAAGTCTCTTATAAACCAAGACATTCTTGGAACGTTCTTCGAATGTCTTACAAACTGATCTCGCCTTAAATAGTTGTGCCGAGGAATTCTGACCGACTCTAGACAAGATTTCATCAATCATGTCTCCGGGTAGGTCTTTTAAAATATTGGGTTGTCTATCCATTTTGTGTTTTTAAACTGTAAAATAGACAAGAGTTAGATTCAAAAAAAATACTTATTAATACAAGCAATTTTTACATATATCATAAAGCATAAGCACACTATATTACATATATTACACCACACGAATACAACTATCTTATTCCGACTCGCTCGTTTCTTCTTCTTCGGTTTTGGTTCGTTTTGCCAAGTTTCTAGCGATATATGATGTTCCCCTAATACTAGCTGTCGTTTTCCACAACGGTTTAGAAAAACCTGGTGGTTTAGAGGTTCCCGGGTCATTGTTACAACTTAAGGGCTTCGGGGGTTGACGATACATATAAAGTTCATCGGGGTTGGAATTAGATTTCTATATTTTTATGCCCTATCCCTTATTATTTTCTTTTACCTTTTTAAATTCAGTTGGGGTAATTTCTATAACATCATCGGAATTCTCGTCGGAATCCGATTCATCGGAGAATTGGTAATCCTCCCAATATTTTGCTTCCTTGGCGGAAACACCATTGACCATAATTAACCTTGGTCGGTTGGTTGAGGATTTTCTTTTACTTAACCGTTTTATTATTTCCCCCACCGGTTCTATTTCCTCCTCCGGTTCCTCCTCTTCCGGTTCTGATTCTTCTTCCGGTTCCGACTCTTCTTCCGGTTCCTCTTCGGGAACTTGTGAATCAGTCCACGAATCATTCCAATTTACATTTGACTCTTCATTATTATTAGGTGAGTCAATGGGACTTGTGCTAGAGGTAGACATCTATCACACAATATCAAACATGTTAAGAGATTAATATATCACTTAATATATACATGTTAATAATATATAGTTTCCAACAAAAATGTTAAGCAATCATTTTTAAAGAAAACACGGTCGAAGTCCAGACTCACTAATGCATCCTAACAAACTCGATAAGACATACTAATGCAAATTTTCTGGTTCTCTAAGACCAACTCTCGGATACCAACTGAAATGTCCCGTTCTTATTGATTAAAAACGTTCCATATTAATTGATTTCGTTGCGAGGTTTTGACCTCTATATGAGACGTTTTTCAAAGACTGCATTCATTTTTAAAACAAACCATAACCTTTATTTCATAAATAAAGGTTTAAAAAGCTTTACGTAGATTAAATGATAATCTAAAATATCCTGTTTACACACGACCATTACATAATGGTTTACAATACAAATATGTTACATCGAAATCAGTTTCTTGAATGCAGTTTTTACACAATATCATACAAACATGGACTCCAAATCTTGTCCTTATTTTAGTATGCAACAGCGGAAGCTCTTAGTATTCACCTGAGAATAAACATGCTTTAAACGTCAACAAAAATGTTGGTGAGTTATCGGTTTAACCTATATATATCAAATCGTAACAATAGACCACAAGATTTCATATTTCAATACACATCCCATACATAGAGATAAAAAATCATTCATTTGGTGAACACCTGGTAACCGACATTAACAAGATGCATTTATAAGAATATCCCCATCATTCCGGGACACCCTTCGGATATGATATAAATTTCGAAGTACTAAAGCATCCGGTACTTTGGATGGGGTTTGTTAGGCCCAATAGATCTATCTTTAGGATTCGCGTCAATTAGGGTGTATGTTCCCTAATTCTTAGATTACCAGACTTAATAAAAAGGGCATATTTGATTTCGATAATTCAACCATAGAATGTAGTTTCACGTACTTGTGTCTATTTTGTAAATCATTTATAAAACCTGCATGTATTCTCATCCCAAAAATATTAGATTTTAAAAGTGGGACTATAACTCACTTTCACAGATTTTTTACTTCGTCGGGAAGTAAGACTTGGCCACTGGTTGATTCACGAACCTATAACAATATATACATATATATCAAAGTATGTTCAAAATATATTTACAACACTTTTAATATATTTTGATGTTTTAAATTTATTAAGTCAGTTGTCCTCGTTAGTAACCTACAACTAGTTGTCCACAATTAGATGTACAGAAATAAATCGATAAATATTATCTTGAATCAATCCACGACTCAGTGTATACGTATCTCAGTATTGATCACAACTCAAACTATATATATTTTGGAATCAACCTCAACCCTGTATAGCTAACTCCAACATTCACATATAGAGTGTCTATGGTTGTTCCGAAATATATATAGATGTGTCGACATGATAGGTCGAAATATTGTATACGTGTCTATGGTATCTCAAGATTACATAATATACAATACAAGTTGATTAAGTTATGGTTGGAATAGATTTGTTACCAATTTTCACGTAGCTAAAATGGGAAAAATTATCCAATCTTGTTTTACCCATAACTTCTTCATTTTAAATCCGTTTTGAGTGAATCAAATTGCTATGGTTTCATATTGAACTCTATTTTATGAATCTAAACAGAAAAAGAATAGGTTTATAGTCGGAAAAATAAGTTACAAGTCATTTTTTTAAAGGTAGTCATTTCAGTCGAAAGAACGACGTCTAGATGACCATTTTAAAAAACATACTTCCACTTTGAGTTTAACCATAATTTTTGGATATAGTTTCATGTTCATAATAAAAATCATTTTCCCAGAATAACAACTTTTAAATCAAAGTTTATCATAGTTTTTAATTAACTAACCCAAAACAGCCCGCGGTGTTACTACGACGGCGTAAATCCGGTTTTACGGTGTTTTTCGTGTTTCCAGGTTTTAAATCATTAAGTTAGCATATAATATAGATATAGAACATGTGTTTAGTTGATTTTAAAAGTCAAGTTAGAAGGATTAACTTTTATTTGCGAACAAGTTTAGAATTAACTAAACTATGTTCTAGTGATTACAAGTTTAAACCTTCGAATAAGATAGCTTTATAAGTATGAATCGAATGATGTTATGAACATCATTACTACCTCAAGTTCCTTGGATAAACCTACTGGAAATGAGAAAAATAGATCTAGCTTCAAAGGATCCTTGGATGGCTTGAAAGTTCTTGAAGCAGAATCATGACACGAAAACAATTTCAAGTAAGATTTCCACTCGAAATAAGATTGTTATAGTTATAGAAATTGAATTAAAGTTTGAATATGATTATTACCTTGTATTAGAAAGATAACCTACTGTAAGTAACAAAGGTTTCTTGATCTTGGATGATTACTTGGAATGGATTTAGAAAACTTGGAAGTAAACTTGCAATCTTGGAAGTATTCTTGATTTTATGAAACTAGAACTTTTGGAATTTATGAAGAACACTTAGAACTTGAAGATAGAACTTGAGAGAGATCAATTAGATGAAGAAAATTGAAGAATGAAAGTGTTTGTAGGTGTTTTTGGTCGTTGGTGTATGGATTAGATATAAAGGATATGTAATTTTGTTTTCATGTAAATAAGTCATGAATGATTACTCATATTTTTGTAATTTTATGAGATATTTCATGCTAGTTGCCAAATGATGGTTCCCACATGTGTTAGGTGACTCACATGGGCTGCTAAGAGCTGATCATTGGAGTGTATATACTAATAGTACATACATCTAAAAGCTGTGTATTGTACGAGTACGAATACGGGTGCATACGAGTAGAATTGTTGATGAAACTGAACGAGGATGTAATTGTAAGCATTTTTGTTAAGTAGAAGTATTTTGATAAGTGTCTTGAAGTCTTTCAAAAGTGTATGAATACATATTAAAACACTACATGTATATACATTTTAACTGAGTCGTTAAGTCATCGTTAGTCGTTACATGTAAATGTTGTTTTGAAACCTTTAGGTTAACGATCTTGTTGAATGTTGTTAACCTATTGTTTATTATAACAAATGAGATGTTAAATTGTTATATTATCATGATATTATGATATATAATATATCTTAGTATGATATATATACAGTTAAATGCCGTTACAACGATAATCGTTACATATATGTCTCGTTTCGAAATCATTAACTTAGTAGTCTTATTTTTACATATATCCTTTATTGTTAATACACTTAATAATATATTTACTTATCATTTAAAATAATTAACCAAGTGTATCAATATCTTAATATGATTCATATGTACCTAGTAAGACGTTGTTATATCGATAATCGTTATATATATCATTTTCGAGTTTCTTAAATTAATAGTCTCATTTTTATGTATATAACTCATTGTTAAAATACCTAATGAGATACATACTTATAATAAAATCATGTTAACTATATATATAACCATATATATGTCATCGTATAGTTTTTACAAGTTTTAGCGTTCGTGAATCACCGGTCAACTTGGGTGGTCAATTGTCTATATGAAACCTATTTTAATTAATCAAGTCTTAATAAGTTTGATTGCTTAACATGTTGGAAACACTTAATCATGTAAATAACAATTTCATTTAATATATATATAAACATGGAAAAGTTCGGGTCACTACAGTTTTGTCGTACCGAAGGCCCGGAACGCTAATCCGATCGTTAAACGCAACCAATCGCTTAATTTATTAAAAACCCAATAAATTAAATATTTTAAAAAGTTAATAATTAATTAAATTAATTATTAAAATAAACCCGAGCGTTTCGCTGCTCAAAAAGCTATTATCAAAATCGTATCGTTTTTATCGTATTTCATTATCCGAAATATTTATTTGAATTAATATTGTAGTGACCCGAACTTTTCCATGTTTATATATATTAATTGAGATTGATATTTACATGATTAAATGTTTCCAACATGTTAAGCAATCAAACTTGTTAAGACTTGATTAATTGAAATAGGTTTCATATAGACAATTGACCACCCAAGTTGACCGGTGATTCACGAACGTTAAAACTTGTAAAAAACTATATGATGACATATATATGGTTATATATATAGTTAAAATGATATTATGATAAGTAAACATATCATTAAGTATATTAACAATGAACTACATATGTAAAAACAAGACTACTAACTTAATGATTTTGAAACGAGACATATATGTAACGATTATCGTTGTAACGACATTTAATGTATATATATCATATTAAGAGATATTCGTAAAACATAATATCATGATAATATAATAATTTAAAATCTCTTTTGATATTATAAACATTGGGTTAACAACATTTAACAAGATCGTTAACCTAAGGTTTCAAAACAACATTTACATGTAACGACTAACGATGACTTAACGACTCAGTTAAAATGTATATACATGTAGTGTTTTAATATGTATTCATACACTTTTGAAAGACTTCAAGACACTTATCAAAATACTTCTACTTAACAAAAATGCTTACAATTACATCCTCGTTCAGTTTCATCAACAATTCTACTCGTATGCACCCGTATTCGTACTCGTACAATACACAGCTTTTAGATGTATGTACTATTGGTATATACACTCCAATGATCAGCTCTTAGTAGCCCATGTGAGTCACCTAATACATGTGGGAACCATCATTTGGCAACTAGCATGAAATATCTCATAAAATTACAAAAATATGAGTAATCATTCATGACTTATTTACATGAAAACAAAATTACATATACTTTATATCTAATCCATACACCAACGACCAAAAACACCTATAAACACTTTCATTCTTCAATTTTATTCATCTAATTGATCTCTCTCAAGTTCTATCTTCAAGTTCTAAGTGTTCTTCATAAATTCCAAAAGTTCTAGTTTCATAAAATCAAGAATACTTTCAAGTTTGCTAGCTCACTTCCAATCTTCTAAGGTGATCATCCAACCTCAAGAAATCTTTGTTTCTTACAGTAGGTTATCATTCTAATACAAGGTAATAATCATATTCAAACTTTGGTTCAATTTCTATAACTATAACAATCTTATTTCAAGTGATGATCTTACTTGAACTTGTTTTCGTGTCATGATTCTGCTTCAAGAACTTCGAGCCATCCAAGGATCCATTGAAGCTAGATCCATTTTTCTCTTTTCCAGTAGGTTTATCCAAGGAACTTAAGGTAGTAATGATGTTCATAACATCATTCGATTCATACATTTAAAGCTATCTTATTCGAAGGTTTAAACTTGTAATCACTAGAACATAGTTTAGTTAATTCTAAACTTGTTCGCAAACAAAAGTTAATCCTTCTAACTTGACTTTTAAAATCAACTAAACACATGTTCTATATCTGTATGATATGCTAACTTAATGATTTAAAACCCGGAAACACGAAAAACACCGTAAAACCGGATTTACGCCGTCGTAGTAACACCGCGGGCTGTTTTGGGTTAGTTAATTAAAAACTATGATAAACTTTGATTTAAAAGTTGTTATTCTGAGAAAATGATTTTTATTATGAACATGAAACTATATCCAAAAATTATGGTTAAACTCAAAGTGGAAGTATGTTTTCTAAAATGGTCATCTAGACGTCGTTCTTTCGACTGAAATGACTACCTTTACAAAAACGACTTGTAACTTATTTTTCCGACTATAAACCTATACTTTTTCTGTTTAGATTCATAAAATAGAGTTCAATATGAAACCATAGCAATTTGATTCACTCAAAACGGATTTAAAATGAAGAAGTTATGGGTAAAACAAGATTGGATAATTTTTCTCATTTTAGCTACGTGAAAATTGGTAACAAATCTATTCCAACCATAACTTAATCAACTTGTATTGTATATTATGTAATCTTGAGATACCATAGACACGTATACAATGTTTCGACCTATCATGTCGACACATCTATATATATTTCAGAACAACCATAGACACTCTATATGTGAATGTTGGAGTTAGCTATACAGGGTTGAGGTTGATTCCAAAATATATATAGTTTGAGTTGTGATCAATACTGAGATACGTATACACTGGGTCGTGGATTGATTCAAGATAATATTTATCGATTTATTTCTGTACATCTAACTGTGGACAACTAGTTGTAGGTTACTAACGAGGACAGCTGACTTAATAAACTTAAAACATCAAAATATATTAAAAGTGTTGTAAATATATTTTGAACATACTTTGATATATATGTATATATTGTTATAGGTTCGTGAATCAACCAGTGGCCAAGTCTTACTTCCCGACGAAGTAAAAATCTGTGAAAGTGAGTTATAGTCCCACTTTTAAAATCTAATATTTTTGGGATGAGAATACATGCAGGTTTTATAAATGATTTACAAAATAGACACAAGTACGTGAAACTACATTCTATGGTTGAATTATCGAACTCGAATATGCCCCTTTTTATTAAGTCTGGTAATCTAAGAATTAGGGAACAGACACCCTAATTGACGCGAATCCTAAAGATAGATCTATCGGGCCCAACAAGCCCCATCCAAAGTACCGGATGCTTTAGTACTTCGAAATTTATATCATATCCGAAGGGTGTCCCGGAATGATGGGGATATTCTTATATATGCATCTTGTTAATGTCGATTACCAGGTGTTCACCATATGAATGATTTTTATCTCTATGTATGGGATGTGTATTGAAATATGAAATCTTGTGGTCTATTATTATGATTTGATATATATATAGGTTAAACCTATAACTCACCAACATTTTTGTTGACGTTTTAAGCATGTTTATTCTCAGGTAATTATTAAGAGCTTCCGCTGTCGCATACTTAAATAAGGACGAGATTTGGAGTCCATGCTTGTATGATATTGTGTAAAAACTGCATTCAAGAAACTTATTTTGTTGTAACATATTTGTATTGTAAACCATTATGTAATGGTCATGTGTAAACAGGATATTTTAGATTATCATTATTTGATAATCTACGTAAAGCTTTTTAAACCTTTATTGATGAAATAAAGGTTATGGTTTGTTTTAAAATGAATGCAGTCTTTGAAAAACGTCTCGTATAGAGGTCAAAACCTCGCAACGAAATCAATTAATATGGAACGTTTTTAATCAATAAGAACGAGACATTTCAAATATCAACCCATATCAATTATTGAAACCTTCCAAAGGTCAAGTACGCATTTAATACACGTAAACACATAAAAGTTAAATAATCGCCGTTAAATAAACTAACGGAAGGTTAACGAAAGTAACAGAAAAATCAGGGTTGTTACAAGTTAGCTTGTTCAACAAGTAGCTAGCTTTAATGTTTCACTATAAATAGACCCCTAGCCTCATTGTAATTGTGTGCACAAAATAATAAGAAAAATTCTCTGGTTTGCGCCCGTGGATTAAACCATTCTCCGCGTTTTGGAGTTGGAATATAACCACGTTAAATCCCTGTGTCATTTATCTTTATCGTTCTTGCTTTAGCTATTTTGTTTGTTGTTGTGGGTTTGGTGATTAGCATAAATCATCTGTCTTGGTTGGGTCCATAATTCCTAACATCCTGTTGTTCTAATGCTTCTTATATTATACAATAGATATGTTAATATTTTTATTAAATATAAGTAATTATCTTAATGACATTATCATGAATGACTTAGATTTTTTTTATTTTATTTTTTTTGAATTTTTTTAAAAATTAGTGTGAGATCCGGTTTCCTCAGACTGGTGGGACGCCGTCCAAATGGGCGGGATGCCATCCCAGATTAAAGGCCTGGTCGCCGTCCAGAATGGCTGGCAGACAAGCCTTTTTGTTTTTTAGAAATTTTAGATGGGCATTTTGGTAATTTCACTTTGTGGACGAATTAAAGGCCCTAGATCAGTTTTGTTGAGCTTCATTACTCTATTTCCAACCACCAAACCTCATCCACTTCAATTCTAGAGTGAGAGTGCATTTAAGTGTGAGAAAGCTCAAATAGGAGAGGAAGAAGCTTGTTTCGGGTTCTAGCTCGAGCATTAAAGTTGTTCATCTCCTCGTTAGCTTCGTTTTGATTGTGGTGGTAAGCCCTAAACTTGATTATCTTAGTTTAATGTGTTTAAGGGTTAGGGTTTGGGTTAGTGTGGCACATAAAACCCATTTGTGAGTAATTTGGGGGTTTTGGGTAAGTTTGGGTCATGAAGACCCAAATGGTGACTAACCTAGGGTTTTGAAAGGGTAAATGGGTCTTAAAGGCCTAGCAAATCACTAGTACACTTATAGTTAATGTTAGTGGGTGTCATTTGGGTTACGGGTGACCCAAATGGGTGTGTTGACCTTGAAATGGGTCAAATGGGTCTTTGATGACCTAGGTTGTCTTGCATGTATGAAAACGAGTCAACTTGGTGATTAAATGTGTGTTAAGACCTTAATGGCTAGAATTAGGGTTTTTGGTGAAGTTAACCCGTTATTAGTGTTAAGGGTGCAAAATGGGTCGGGATTGCACCTTGGGTCAAAAGACTCTAGATTTTTGAGTGAGTTGCTTGACCGACTTGAGTTGTGAATTGATTATGTGCTAAAATGTAATAGGTACGTTACATTGAAGTTGCAAGTTCGGTTATCTTTCACGAAGACTCTAAGGTGAGTGGAATAATTATATGCGTAGATATATAATGTGTTTATTTGTGTAGTGTGAGATGTGAAGTGTCGATGTGCTAAGACACCATGTCCACATGGCGAGTGAAGTGTCGATGTGTTAAGACGCCACTCGGGAGGGAAGTATCGATGTGTTAAGATGCCACTCCAAGTAAGGTGAAGAGTGAAGTGTCGAAGTGTTAAGACACCACTCGGGGTGAAGTGCCGAAGTGTTAAGGTGCCACCCGGGGTGAAGCATCGAAGTGTTAAGATGCCACCCGTGGGGTTAGTGTGCGAAGTGTTAAGTACACTAATGGTTGTTGTGAACACCGACGGTCTTTAAACATCGTTCCTTGTACGATTGGTTAACCATGGTCATTGTGTTGTAGTGTAAGCATATTACTTTGTTCATGTTATATACGCTTGTGTTATGCTAGCTTGATTATTGGAGGTTATAGCTTGTATTTGTGACGATAAGCTAATTGTGTTTGCTAGCATGTTTGCGGTATTTGTGTAAGTGATTGCAAGTAGGTATATTATATATGTATTCGTATAATTATTGCATTCACTAAGCTTTACTTACCCTCTCGTTGTTTACCTTTTTATAGGCTCGGGCATTGACAAGGGTAAGAGCGTTCAATTGGATTAGTGGTCTCCCGCTCGTTTTGATAGGGGATGCTTTTGGGTGTTAGCTTTTGGAGTTCGACCGAGATTGGGTAGTTTAACCCCAAACACCATGCTCTAGTGTCGTTTGGAACTTAAACTTGTATTTGGTCTAAACTTGTATTTTTGAACGAAACTCGTAAAATAGGCGACGTGGGCCCGAAGATGTAAAACTTGTTTTGATTATGCAAAACTCTTAGTTTCACTTATATTGACTTGTGGCAAAAAGGGTTTTCATTTAAAAATGTCAGGAAGCGGGTTTTCTGCGTACGTGAAACGGGACACAGGGTCAGTCCCTGGCAGTTCATTGGGACGCCTTCCCAATTTCTTGGACGCCTTCCCAGTTTTAAAAGCTGGACGCCGTCCCAAAACCTGGACGCCGTCCAGATGGTCAGGCCCGGAAAAAAAAATTGGGATTTAAGATGTCGGGTTGTTACAAGTGGTATCAGAGCATGATCTAAGGGATTTAGGAGACTTGAGATAGGTGCCTAGACTTAGACTTTATTATGTGTACGCTTTATGCGGGACTTGTAGGACTTTGGGTCTAATCGGGAATTGTTAGTGCCTTGATTTATATGAACTAACATTGTGCTAATTGATTTGTGTTGTGTTTAGCAATCATCAAGCGAGATGGACGTTGTACTAGCAAGTTAATACGACGTATTTACGTAACAATGATTAGCTACCATTGTTACGGGTTCAAATCGTGTCAAACGAGCGATGTACGATGATTGTTAAGCAAGATGGGGTAGTGTGGCGTATATGTATATACCTATGTGTTATGACCTTTCGTTTCGTTGCTTAATTACTTCGTTTTATAGAATGAAGATGAGAAATGGACACGACACCAATGATGGAAGTACGAGTGAGGACGTTGAGTTCACGGCCAAAGTTGAGACCATCTTTAAACATCAAAAAGCGGAGTTTCTCGAAGATGTTAAGAAGATGTTCCTAGATACGATTGACGAACAACTAGTCAATGTGGTAAAGGAGCAAGTTAAGGCCGTTCTTCAAGAGGATAATGTGAGGAGACGGGACTTTTTCTTTAAGAATTTCAAGGATTCTCAACCTCCCACCTTTGAAGGTGAACGAGACCCACTTAATAGTGCCCGTTGGATCTCCGATATGGAGGGGGCTTTTCATATGTGTGAATGCCCTCTCGATAAAAAGACGAGATATGGTTGTAGCATGTTAAGAGGTGATGCTAAATTGTGGTGGGACGCGAAGATCCGACTTTATGGCGAAGAACAATGCATGGAGTTCACCTGGGATGAATTCAAGAAAGAGTTTTTCGACGAATACCGAACTTCGGCCGATCTTACGAGGCTTAAGGACGAGTTACGTTCCTTGAGGCAAGGGTCGATGGATTTGAACACTCTCAAAACTGTGTTTTTGTCCAAGACCCAATTTTTCCCGGAGTATGTCGGGAATGATAAGATGTTGAAGGAAGACTTTTAAAGAATGTTGAATGATTGTTATCAAGATAAGATAAGTGTAAATGTGGTGAAGAGTTTTGACGAGTTGTTCGATATGGCCAAGGGGTTCGAGTCGCTCATCTTGAGAAAGAATGGCTTCACCCTAGGCAAGAAAAAGTTTGAAGCTACTAGTCATTCAAATTTTTCTAACAAGAAGCACAAGAAGGGTTTCGAGAGTGTTGGTAGCGTGAAGAAGGGTACTTCCGGTAATTTTTCCTATTCTTGTTACAATTGTGGTCAAAAGGGGCACATGGCTCGCGAATGCCCTAAATCATCGTCCACAACCAAGCTCACTTGTTTTAATTGTGGAAAGGAAGGGCACAAGAGGCCGGAGTGTCCCGAGATGCGCAATGATAATGTTAAACGGTTAGAGAAGGCGGCGGGTACGACAAGGGGTCGAAACTATTTGATGACCAACGATGAAGCCAAACAATCGAACGAATTTGTCTCAGGTACTTTCATGGTTAACTCTAATCCGGCACGGATACTTTTTGATAGTGGTGATAATTTGTCTTTCGTATCTCCAAGATTTGTGCCTAAGTTAAATAAACCGCTAGTAAAGTTATGTCGTCCGGCAGAAGTCAAAATAGCGGATGGCAAGACGGCGCTAGTGGTTGATGTGTGTAAAAATTGTAATGTTGTGTTTGGTGCCGAAAGTTTTGAGATTGATCTCATTCCGATGACCTTGGGCGATTTTGATATTGTTGTTGGTATGGATTGGCTCGATCGTTATAGAGCCGATATTGCATGCCATGATAAGTTTATTCGTGTAAAGACCCCAAGTGGGGGAGAGTTAATTATTCATGGCGATAAGCGAAGGAGACCGGTGCCGATATGCACTTTTGCACGGGCACGTCATTTCCTTATTAGTGGTGGCTTGGCTTTTCTTTCCCATGTTATTGATGCTCGTGACGAGCCACCACCTATTCGTGAAATTCCGGTTGTTAGTGAATTTGAAGACGTTTTTCGGATGAGTTACCGGGCGTTCCGGCAGAAAGACAAGTTGAATTTCGCATTGAGTTGGTTCCGGGGGCTACCCCCATTGCTAAAACTCCTTATCGTTTAGCGCCGACAGAAATGCAAGAATTTCTAAATCAAACCCAAGAGTTACTTGAGAAGGATTTTATTCGATCGAGTGCTTCACCATGGGGCGCTCCGGTGTTATTTGTGAAGAAGAAGGATGGTAGTATGCGGATGTGCATCGATTACCGAGAGTTGAATAAAGTGACGATCAAGAATCGTTATCCGTTACCTAGGATTGATGATTTGTTTGATCAACTTCAAGGTGCAACGTATTTCTCTAAAATCGACCTACGGTCCGGCTATCACCAAATGCGGGTCCGTGAGGAAGACATCTAGAAAACGGCTTTTCGAAAGCGTTATGGGCATTTTGAATTTGTGGTAATACCTTTTGGTCTTACGAATGCACCGGTGGCATTCATGGACCTTATGAACCGAGTGTGCCAACCTATGTTGGACAAGTCGGTAATTGCATTCATTGACGACATATTAGTCTACTCAAAATGTATGAACGAACCACTCTTCGTAGAATATTAATGAAGTTATGGTTCAATACTTCATCGTTAATTATTAGGATCCACATATTCTTCGCAGAATATTAATGAAGTTATGGTCCAATAATTCATCATTAATTATTAGGATCCACATATTCTTCGCAGAATATTAATGAAGTTATGGTTCAATACTTCATTGTTAATTGTTGTTGGTACTCCTTGGTATCTATGGTGAGTATGATGTTGATGTTCGTGGGACAGATTGTGAAATTGAGGCTTGGGATGCGGATGTTGTTGGTGGCGGTACTGTTGATGCCGGTAATGTTGCTGAAGCTGGTACATTTTGCACCATATTTTTCAAATTGATTATTCGAGCGCGAAGTTCATTGACTCCTTATATTATTCCGGAATGATTGGCGGTTTGAACAAGTGGATGAATAAGGTTTTGGAATTGAGATAGTATATAATCATGGCGAGATATTCTAGAAATGAAGGTAAACATGGTATTACGAACAGGTTCGCCGGTGAGTGCTTCAGGTTCATCTCCAATAGGTGAATTCGGTTGGTGGAAGGGATCGCCTTCTTCTCGTCTCCATTGATTAAGTCGACTACGAATTCATTAGATGAATTGGGGATGGCTGATTGATTGATTCATTCTGGTGACACTGCTTTCGGAGCTTGAGTGGGACTCCATGTCGGAATCCGAGGGACTTGAAATGGTTGCAGAATTCATCTTGCATGGTTAGATAAAGGATTTTCGATGTGAAATGATTTTCGGATATCGGATGATATTCTATCTACATAGAATACCTATATATAGCAAAGAAGATCCCGTAGATTATGGAGGAATTTAAGGAAACGTGTCAGACAAGGTCTAACGTGATGGAATATGAATTCGTCTGTACACCATCTATAAAATAATTGCAATAAGACATGTCGAGACTGAAAATGATAGGTAAATATTTTTCTACATGGAATGATATGCAAAACTTTTTAACATGCAGACCAGGTTCAAGTCCAGACTTATTAATATAACCTAAAAACTACTAGGTCGAAGTCCAGACTTCACTAATGCATCCTAACAACTAACTGTTAGACACACTAATGCAGACTCACTAATGCATCCTAACAACTACCTGTTAGACACACTAATGCAGACCCACTAATGCATCCTAACAACTACCTGTTAGACACACTAATGCAGACCTAGTTCGCTAAGACCACCACTCTGATACCAACTGAAAGGACCCGTCCTAATCCATCTGGACGAAGTTACAAACATCTGGTCCCATTGCGATGATCGACTCCAAATAATGTCTTTAAAATGAGCAAATACACAGCGGAAGATTTCTTTCATACCTGAGAATAAACATGCTTAAAAGTGTCAATAAAAAGGTTGGTGAGTTCATAAGTTTATCATAAACAATAAAATTCATCATTTTGATAGACCACAAGATTTAAATCCTGCATGGTACAAATGGGCCCGAATCCTATACCCACCTGTAATGTACATGACATATCTTTTAAATACAGTACACATTTCTCGTGTACGAAATCATCTTTCATAAATCTTAGTAACCGTACACATATCTCGTGCACAAAAATAACATACACATAACCTGTGTATGAAACCATTCTCTCGAAACATAACATTCACATCAATTGGTGGCAATTATCATGTCCACATAATTCAATGGTGGCAATTATCATGTCCACATAATTCAATGGTGGCAATTATCATGTCCACATAATTCAATAATAATCCCCAGAACTTATGTCTGCATAATAATTCATTCGAGAAATGTTTTGCTTGTGTCTATCTCGTCAAACATTTATAAAAGCATTTCATGTATTCGCAGTTCAAAATATATTTCAAAAGCATTTAGTAAAGCAGTTGTAAAAATAGCGTATGTATTCTCAGTCCCAAAAATGTAAAGAGTAAAAGGGAATCAAATGAACTCACCATACTGTATTTCGTAGTAAAAATACATATAACATCATTGAACAAGTGTAAGGTTGGCCTCGGATTCACGAACCTATATCATTTATATATATTAACACATATAATTGTAATCGTACATTTTATATATATATATATTGTTATTAGTTGTTATTTTAGTAACTTATATATTTCATTAATGGCTTAGTTAACTATATTTATTTTATATACTTTAGATAAATACTTAGTATTTATTATACAAATATCAGTATAGTTAGGTTATATGTAATAAATATATTTTCCTTATATATATAATATTTATTGAGTAAATTAATAATAGTAATCCTAATAGTGATAATGAAAATAACAATTTTGATGATAACAATAGCTAATTTGTTTGTAGTAATAATAATATTATAATAATGATAATAAAAGTAATGTAAATAAAATTAAGTAAAAATCATGTTAATGAATGTAATAATTTTAATTATAATGTTAATTTTAATGTTAATGATAATAACGATAATAATGATAAAAATAATGATAATGCTAATGCTAATAATAATAATAATAATAATAATAATAATAATAATAATAATAATAATAATAATAATAATAATAATAATAATAATAATAATAATAATAATAATAATAATAATAATAATAATAATAATAATAATAATAATAATAATAATAATAATAATAATAATAATAATAATAATAAGAGTTCTAATAATAAATATGATAATTTTTATAAAAATTTTAGTTTCAAATATAATACTACTTACCTTAAAATGATAATAATAATAATGATAATAATGATAATGATAATAATAATATCAAAAATAATAAGTGTGCTACCTTAATCAAACAAGCTCCAAAAAGGAAAAAATAACTGCCCATGCCCGAGCTCGAACCCGCAACTTCTCGAATAACCTGAAGCACTCCTAACCATTCCTCTATACGTTATCTTATGAAATAATTAGGATTTTAAATCCTTTTAACTCGATTTATGTCTATTTCCTTCTTCTTAAAACAAAACCCATTTAACATCATCATCATCATATATAGCTAGCATCATCATCAAGGTCATTACCCACACATCATAATCTTATTCATATTCTATCATCATCGTTACTTAAACATCCCCATCATCATTTCCCTCATGATCATCTCATAGTCATCTCGTTCATTCCCTTATCACCCTCGTGGCTTCTTCACAAGATCATTAACATCATAATAACCTCACACTATCATCCTACATGTGTCTTCATCATCGTTATCTTCAATATCGATCACCAACCTTCATCACTCATCATCACCAAATCGTATCATAAATCACTTGTATTTCATGTACCGATTAAAAAAAATAATAATAATAACATTTACAGCGAGTATAGGAGCTAGTGCCGTGATCTTTGTATGTCAAAACAGTCCACCAGGAAGCCCATTTAATTCATCAGTCCACCACAGAATTTAAAGGCCTGCGGCCTAGTTATGAAAGTCCAAAAAAAAACCCAACAACTAGAAGGAAAGTTTAACGGAAATTTTGGATTTTTGGAATGAATTTGAATAGCAGAAAAAATTACGCGTCACTTTATCCTTTTTACATCATCATACAGCATGATTCATCCTTCCATGATTTCGATTGTCCACATAAAATAATAAAAAGATAAACCATCCATATGGATGACCAATCAATATGTCGACCACAAGTAACCACATTCATCATAGCCTTTATTATGCTTTTAACTCCCTCTTTGTATTTATTTCATTGGAAAAGTTTGGAAAGAAAAAAAAATACGCAGTTGTATATTCAAACCATAAAGGTTGTGTTGTGGTTTCATGAAGTAATAACAAGAAACGATTCGTTTCCGGATTGTTTGTTGTCTGCATTAGTCGAATAAACAGAAAAAAAAAATGGAGGTGTGGTGGTTGTATGTAACAGAAGAATAAAAAGGAAGTTGCTATTCGATTCTTAGGTTTTAACCAAATCAAATGCAGAAAAGAAAAAGAGAAAAAAAAATATGGGTGTTTAGTTTATAAGAAATTCGACCCAAAGGGTTTTTGTTGTGGTTATTCACTACGGTTTGCAAAGAAGAAGAGAAAGACTCGATGGTGTTTAAGGTGGGTGTTGATTTATCATGCATCATTTTCTTAAACCATAATCATCGCTCATCATCATAATTGTTTAACAAATCATTATTTTGTTTATTGTTGTACAGGAATAAACTAGAAAAATTGCAACAGATCGTTGTAACAAATGGGTGTGTTGGTTTGTTTTCAAGAGATAGATAGAAGGGGATAGAGAGAGAGAGATGGTGTCGTGAAGGTGAGTTTGAATGGTGGTTGTTTCTTGTTACTTCCCGACTAATCAAATAAAAAAAGAAGATCATAAGTGGCACGGTGGTAATGAATGCTAGTGGTGGTGTGTGGTGATACCCAATGTGGGTGTTTACATATGTGTAAGTAATTTATGTATATCTATCTTAATATTTCTGTTTTCCCAATTCTCAAATGCAACAATGTATATATAAAATATGTTTATTATCAATTACTACCCCATTAAGATTCGATCGTAATTTGTTTTATAGCTAAGATTGGGTCGACAGATGATATTCGATCAGAAGATTTTTAAATAATAAACAAATTAAAAGAAGACTTTGATACTCCATATTGGTACGGTTTGAATGAGATGTGTAACAAATTTTGTAACTATCTGTTTGATTTTTCTCATTAAATTGTAGTAATGAATCTTATATAGTGTAAGTATATCATGGATGCAGTAACAAGATTTGATAGATGGTTGTTTGTAGTGAAGATATTGAATCGACAAGAAGAATCAATCAAGAGAGAATACATAAAGTAAAAGAAAGGAAAGCGATGGCTAACAGATTCGTACAATTTTGTGAATTTGATATCTACAATATTAAATAGAAAGACTCATAAGCAGGAGGAGAACAAGAACAGAGAAAGGAAGAAGAAAAAGATAAAAATAAAAAATAAAAGTAGACTGTGATGTTCAATAAATTTTGTATGGATTGTGAAATGAATTCGATGTGTAACAGGGAGACAGAAAAACAAAATTAAATAAAATTTGATCATGATGGGTAACAGAATTGATTCTTTATCTGATTTTTGATATTTAATAATTTTTGTATGTATCTGCATAAATATGCTAATAAATAAATTCTGTAATTTTTATATTATTACTAATTATAAAGATACTAATAATAATAATAATAATAATAGAAATATTGATAAAATATAATGACAATAAAATTTTAAATGAAAATGATAATTTTAGTAGTAATAATATATATTCATAATAATAATTAAAAATTATAATTTTTCTATTAATAATAATAATGATAATGATATTACTAATTATAATAATATTAATAATTATAACACCTTAATTGTATTAAATTTCATAAATATATATTATAGATAGTAATATTAATAATACTGATATTAACATTCATATTAATATTAATGATAATAGTGAACAAATAATATTAGTATAATAATTATATTTTTAACTTATAACCCCATTTAATATATTAATATTACAATTTATTATATATATCGTATATTGTGTAATATCATTCAATGAATATTTAATATTTATAACTTATATATATTACATTATATCTATAATAATAATAATAGAAATCATACATCTTTATATATAGATTTATTTTAATTGCAACTTAATTACTCTGTATATTACTTTATATATATATATATATATATATATATATATATATATATATATATATATATATATACTTATATATATATATATATATATATATATATATATATATATATACTTATATTTATATTTATATAAACATATACATGTTTATTTACAAAGCAATTGTTCGTGAATCGTCGGGCACAGTCGGAGGTCCAATGAATGTATAGAAACGGTTCAAAAATTTTGAGACTCGGGATAACAGACTTAGCTTATCGTGTCAAAAAATATTAAATCGTATCAAGAGTTCAGTTTAAAATTAGTCGAAAATTTCCGGGTCACTACAGTACCTACCCGTTAAAGAAATTTCGTCCCAAAATTTGAGTGGTGACAGTTGGAATTGAAATCGAGAAAGTTTTAGTATCAGGTTTAAACTCAGATTCTTAATAGAAAGATTTTCATTGTCTAAGAATGTTTCATCGAAAGAAATGTAAAGATTTCTTAAGGATAGATATGCAGATAGTTTTATGAATGCCCTACTCGAGTCGAGTTCGGGTTCATAATGAATTCGAATCAAGTAACATGGTTCATAATGAATATAAGTCAAGTAACACGGTTTGTGGTGATGGTAAGGTCGATCAAGCATTACCACCATCACGTTCCATTAGAGCTTTCGCATGATTTACTGTAATATAATTACGTTGATCAAGTATTATTATATTACATTAACTCATGTTTTCATTCCAATATTACTCAAGAATATCCACGAATTTAAACTTCAGTGTTTCACTGAAATTTAGAAGTCAAAACAGTTTTCGATATGATGTACTAATGATAGAATGACGGCGAATATAATCACGAATGAGAACGATATAAAGATACCTTCGGGAATGTCGAGGATATTTACGACTAAGGAAGATATAACGATATCATAGAAATATTGAAGATATTATAATGTAGAAAGCAGATTTCGATGTTTTTTCGAGCTTTTTCCACGGACCATTATTTTATTATCAAACTTTTGACTGTTACAGTCATTCGTAGTTTTTGATGATTTATCAGCTCTTTTAATACTCCGAGAATTGATTTCGTAGATTGGGGTGCTTATTCAGAATTTCAGAATGGAAGATCATAATTCTAAAAGATACATGTTATATGTATACATATAACTGTTGATGTAGAAATGCTGCGAGATTCAAAATAATGATTGAAGCTTTTTGGTATGGCAACTATCGTCACAAGATCCAGATGGGCACATGATGGGGTTTCGACAAATATAATGATCAAAGATCAAAGAAGTTGTCAATAAGTTTACTGCTAATGTGATGAGATATAAAGGGTTCTCCGGTAACAATGACGAAAGGCAACTTATATATCAAAGTTATAATAAGGCTAATCTGAATGAAAGTCGAAGTTAATTTGCTGGAGCTGTGACAAAATTAGCTAATTTTGAAAAGGTATTGTAAAGTTATTTTCGGTAATAATACGCCAATGGATCTAGCACAGTTTTGACTTCAAAGTATGGCTTCGAAAGATGTAGGAATCTAAAAGTGATGTCTTCTGTTAAATCTTGACTTGGATTTTGATCGGTCAAAATCCGAATATGAAATTAAATTTGAATGAGAATAGTTGTTCTTTGGTGAACGGGTACGTATATGTGTGGTTGTATGTAGGATAGTAAGTGGCTGTTGAAACGGATTTGACGAATGTATAGTGTAACATATTAATATGAAATCTTAAATATTCCTCGGGTATTACCTACCCGTTAAAATATTTTCATCATTAACAATTTGTACGAAAGGATTTTTAATCACAATCTTTATGAAAACATATATACATATATATTTTCTTCGGATGTAATCATGGATTTAATGAGTTAATATGATATTAAACTCATTTGATTTTTGGTTTGAGCTAGAATAAGTAATCTCTAAAACTATTAGGAACCACATATTCTTCGCAGAATATTAATGAAGTTATGGTTCAAGACTTCATCGTTAATTATTAGGATCCACATATTCTTCGCAGAATATTAATGAAGTTATGGTCCAATACTTCATCGTTAATTATTAGGATCCACATATTCTTCGTAGAATATTAATGAAGTTATGGTTCAATACTTCATTGTTAATTGTTGTTGGTACTCCTTGGTATCTATGGTGAGTATGATGTTGATGTTCGTGGGACAGATTGTGAAATTGAGGCTTGGGATGCGGATGTTGTTGGTGGCGGTACTGTTGATGTCTGTAATGTTGCTGAAGCTGGTACATTTTGCACCATATTTTTCAAATTGATTATTCGAGCGCGAAATTCATTGACTCCTTATATTATTCCGGAATGATTGGCGGTTTGAACAAGCGGATGAATAAGGTTTTGGAATTGAGATAGTATATAATCATGGCGAGATATTCTAGAAATGAAGGTGAACATGGTATTACGAACAGATTCACCGGTGAGTGCTTCAGGTTCATCGCCAATAGGTGAATTCGGTTGGTGGAAGGGATCGCCTTCTTCTCGTCTCCATTGATTAAGTTGACTACAAATTCATCAGATGAATTGGGGATGGCTGATTGATTGATTCATTCATTCTGGTGACGCTGCTTTCGGTGCTGGAGTGGGACTCCATGTCGGAATCCGAGGGACTTGAAATGGTTGCAGAATTCATCTTGCATGGTTAGATAAAGGATTTTCGATGTGAAATGATTTTCGGATATCGGATGATATTCTATCTACATAGAATACCTATATATAGCAAAGAAGATCCCGTAGATTACGGAGGAATTTAAGGAAACGTGTCAGATAAGGTCTAACGTGATGGAATATGAATTCGTCTGTACACCATCTATGCAATAATTGCAATAAGACGTGTCGAGACTGAAAATGATAGGTAAATATTTTTCTACATGGAATGATATGCAAAACTTTTTAACATGCAGATCAGGTTCAAGTCCAGACTTATTAATATAACCTAAAAACTACTAGGTCGAAGTCCAGACTTCACTAATGCATCCTAACAACTAACTGTTAGACACACTAATGCAGACTCACTAATGCATCCTAACAACTACCTGTTAGACACACTAATGCAGACTCACTAATGCATCCTAACAACTACCTGTTAGACACACTAATGCAGACATGGTTCGCTAAGACCACCGCTCTGATACCAACTGAAAGGACCCGTCCTAATCCATCTGGACGAAATCACAAACATCTGGTCCCATTGCGATGATCGACTCCAAATAATGTCTTTAAAATGAGCAAATGCACAGCGGAAGATTTCTTTCATACCTGAGAATAAACATGCTTAAAAGTGTCAACCAAAAGGTTGGTGAGTTCATAAGTTTATCATAAACAATAAAATTCATCATTTTGATAGACCACAAGATTTAAATCCTGCATGGTACAAATGGGCCCGAATCCTATACCCACCTGTAATGTACATGCGATATCTTTTATATACAGTACACATTTCTCGTGTACGAAATCATCTTTCATAAATCTTACTAACCGTACACATATCTCGTGCACAAAAATAACATACACATAACCTGTGTATAAAATCATTATCTCTATACATAACATTCACATCAATTGGTGGCAATTATCATGTCCACATAATTCAATGGTGGCAATTATCATGTCCACATAATTCAATGGTGGCAATTATCATGTCCACATAATTCAATAATAATCCGCAGAACTTCTGTCTGCATAATAATTCATTCGAGGAATGTTTTGCTTGTGTCTATCTCGTCAAACATTTATAAAAGCATTTCATGTATTCGCAATTCAAAATATATTTCAAAAGCATTTAGTAAAGCAGTTATAAAAATAGCGTATGTATTCTCAGTCCCAAAAATGTAATGAGTAAAAGGGAATCAAATGAACTCACAATACTGTATTTCGTAGTAAAAATACATATAACATCATTGAACAAGTGTAAGGTTGGCCTCGGATTCACGAACCTATATCATTTATATATATTAACACATATAATTGTAATCGTACATTTTATATATATATTATTATTAGTTGTTATTTTAGTAACTTGTATATTTCATTAATGGCTTAGTTAACTATATTTATTTTATATACTTTAGATAAATACTTAGTATTTATTATACAAATATCAGTATAGTTAGGTTATATGTAATAAATATATTTTCCTTATATATATAATATTTATTGAGTAAATTAATAATAGTAATCCTAATAGTGATAATGAAAATAACAATTTTGATGATAACAATAGCTAATTTGTTTGTAGTAATAATAATATTGCAATAATGATAATAAAAGTAATGTAAATAAAATTAAGTAAAAATCATGTTAATGAATGTAATAATTTTAATTATAATGTTAATTTTAATGTTAATGATAATAACGATAATAATGATAAAAATAATGCTAATGCTAATAATAATAATAATAATAATAATAAGAGTTCTAATAATAAATATGATAATTTTTATAAAAATTTTAGTTTCAAATATAATACTACTTACCTTAAAATGATAATAATAATAATGATAATAATGATAATGATAATAATAATATCAAAAATAATAAGTGTGCTACCTTAATCAAACAATCTCCAAAAAGGAAAAAATAACTGCCCATGCCCGAGCTCGAACCCGCGACTTCTCGAATAACCTGAAGCACTCCTAACCATTCCTCTATACGTTATCTTATGAAATAATTAGGATTTTAAATCCTTTTAACTCGATTTATGTCTATTTCCTTCTTCTTAAAACAAAACCCATTTAACATCATCATCATCATATATAGCTAGCATCATCATCAAGGTCAGTACCCACGCATCATAATCTTATTCATATTCTATCATCATCGTTACTTAAACATCCCCATCATCATTTCCCTCATGATCATCTCATAGTCATCTCGTTCATTACCTTATCACACTCGTGGCTTCTTCACAAGATCATTAACATCATAATAACCTCACACTATCATCCTACATGTGTCTTCATCATCGTTATCTTCAATATCGATCACCAACCTTCATCACTCATCATCACCAAATCGTATCATAAATCACTTGTATTTCATGTACCGAATAAAAAAAAATAATAACATTTACAGCGAGTATAGGAGCTAGTGCCGTGATCTTTGTATGTCAAAACAGTCCACCAGGAAGCCCATTTGATTCATCAGTCCACCACAGAATTTAAAGGCCTGCGGCCTAGTTATGAAAGTCCAAAAAAAAAAAAAAACCCAACAACTAGAAGGAAAGTTTAACGGAAATTTTGGATTTTTGGAATGAATTTGAATAGCAGAAAAAATTATGCGTCACTTTATCCTTTTTACATCATCATACAGCATGATTCATCCTTCCATGATTTCGATTGTCCACATAAAATAATAAAAAGATAAACCATCCATATGAATGACCAATCAATATGTCGACCACAAGTAACCACATTCATCATAGCCTTTATTATGCTTTTAACTCCCTCTTTGTATTTATTTCACTCGAAAAGTTTGGAAAGAAAAAAAAATACGCAGTTGTATATTCAAACCATAAAGGTTGTGTTGTGGTTTCATGAAGTAATAACAAGAAACGATTTGGTTTCCGGATTGTTTGTTGTCTGCATTAGTCGAATAAACAGAAAAAAAATGGAAGTTGCTATTCGATTCTTGGGTTTTAACCAAATCAAATGCAGAAAAGAAAAAGAAAAAAAAATATGGGTGTTTGGTTTATGAGGAATTCGACCCAAAGGGTTTTTGTTGTGGTTATTCACTACGGTTTGCAAAGAAGAATAGAAAGACTCGATGGTGTTTAAGGTGGGTGTTGATTTATCATGCATCATTTTCTTAAACCATAATCATCGCTCATCATCATAATTGTTTAACAAATCATTATTTTGTTTATTGTTGTACAGGAATAAACTAGAAAAATTGCAACAGATCGTTGTAACAAATGGGTGTGTTGGTTTGTTTTCAAGAGAGAGATAGAAGGGGATAGAGAGAGAGAGATGGTGTCGTGAAGGTGAGTTTGAATGGTGGTTGTTTCTTGTTACTTCCCGACTACTCAAATAAAAATAGAAGATCATAAGTGGCACGGTGGTGATGAATGCTAGTGGTGGTGTGTGGTGATACCCGATGTGGGTGTTTACATATGTGTAAGTAATTTATGTATATCTATCTTAATATTTCTGTTTTTCCAATTCTCAAATGCAACAATGTATATATAAAATATGTTTATTATCAATTACTACCCCATTAAGATTCGGTCGTAATTTGTTTTATAGCTAAGATTGGGTCGACAGATGATATTCGATCAGAAGATTTTTAAATAATAAACAAATTAAAAGAAGACTTTGATACTCCATATTGGTACGGTTTGAATGAGATGTGTAACAAATTTTGTAACTATCTGTTTGATTTTTCTCATTAAATTGTAGTAATGAATCTTATATAGTGTAAGTATATCATGGATGCAGTAACAAGATTTGATAGATGGTTGTTTGTAGTGAAGATATTGAATCGACAAGAAGAATCAATCAAGAGAGAATACATAAAGTAAAAGAAAGGAAAGCGATGGCTAACAGATTCGTACAATTTTGTGAATTTGATATCTACAATATTAAACAGAAAGACTCATAAGCAGGAGGAGAACAAGAACAGAGAAAGGAAGAAGAAAAAGATAAAAATAAAAAATAAAAGTAGACTGTGATGTTCAATAAATTTTGTATGGATTGTGAAATGAATTCGATGTGTAACAGGGAGACAGAAAAACAAAACTAAATAAAATTTGATCATGATGGGTAACAGAATTGATTATTTATCTGATTTTTGATATTTAATAATTTTTGTATGTATCTGCATAAATATGCTAATAAATAAATTTTGTAATTTTTATATTATTACTAATTATAAAGATACTAATAATAATAGAAATATTGATAAAATTTAATGATAATAAAATTTTAAATGAAAATGATAATTTTAGTAGTAATAATATATATTCATAATAATAATTAAAAATTATAATTTTTCTATTAATAATAATAATGATAATGATATTACTAATTATAATAATATTAATAATTATAACACCTTAATTGTATTAAATTTCATAAATATATATTATAGATAGTAATATTAATAATACTGATATTAACATTCATATTAATATTAATGATAATAGTGAACAAATAATATTAGTATAATAATTATATTTTTAACTTATAACCCCATTTAATATATTAATATTACAATTTATTATTTATATCGTATATTGTGTAATATCATTCAATGAATATTTAATATTTATAACTTATATATATTACATTATATCTATAATAATAATAATAGAAATCATACATCTTTATATATAGATTTATTTTAATTGCAACTTAATTACTCTCTATATTACTTTATATATATATATATATATATATATATATATATATATATATATATATATATATATATATATATTATATACTTATATTTATATTTATATAAACATATACATGTTTATTTATAAAGCAATTGTTCGTGAATCGTCTGGCACAGTCGGAGGTCCAATGAATGTATAGAAACGGTTTAAAAATTTTGAGACTCGGGATAACAGACTTAGCTTATCGTGTCAAAAAATATTAAATCGTATCAAGAGTTCAGTTTAAAATTAGTCGAAAATTTCCGGGTCACTACAGTACCTACCCGTTAAAGAAATTTCGTCCCGAAATTTGAGTGGTGACAGTTGGAATTGAAATCGAGAAAGTTTTAGTATGAGGTTTGAACTCAGATTCTTAATAGAAAGATTTTCATCGTCTAAGAATGTTTCATCGAAAGAAATGTAAAGATTTCTTAAGGATAGATACGCAGATAGTTTTATGAATGCCCTACTCGGGTCGAGTTCGGGTTCATAATGAATTCGAATCAAGTAACATGGTTCATAATGAATATTAGTCAAGTAACACGGTTCCTGGTGATGGTAAGGTCGATCAAGCATTACCATCATTACGTTCCATTAGAACTTCCGCATGATTTACTGTAATATAATTACGTTGATCAAGTGTCATTATATTACATTAACTCATGTTTTCATTCCAATATTACTCAAGAATATCCACGGATTTAAACTTCAGTGTTTCACTGAAATTTAGAAGTCAAAACAGTTTTCGATATGATGTACTAATGATAGAATGACGGCGAATATAATTACGAATGAGAACGATATAAAGATACCTTCGGGAATGTCGAGGATATTTACGACTAAGGAAGATATAACGATATCATAGAAATATTGAAGATATTATAATGTAGAAAGCAGATTTCGATGTTTTTCCGAGCTTTTTCCATGGACCATTATTTTATTATCAAACTTTTGACTGTTACAGTCATTCGTAGTTTTTGATGATTTATCAGCTCTTTTAATACTCCGAGAATTGATTTCGTAGATTGGGGTGCTTATTCAGAATTTCAGAATGGAAGATCATAATTCTAAAAGATACATGTTATATGTATACATATAACTGTTGATGTAGAAATGCTGCGAGATTCAAAATAATGATTGAAGCTTTTTGGTATGGCAACTATCGTCACAAGATGCAGATGGGCACATGATGGGGTTTCGACAAATATAATGATCAAAGATCAAAGAAGTTGTCGATAAGTTTACTGCTAATGTGATGAGATATAAAGGGTTCTCCGGTAACAATGACGAAAGGCAACTTATATATCAAAGTTATAATAAGGCTAATCCGAATGAAAGTCGAAGTTGATTTGCTGGAGCTGTGACAAAATTGGCTAATTTTGAAAAGGTATTGTAAAGTTATTTTCGGTAATAATACGCCAATGGATCTAGCACAGTTTTGACTTCAAAGTATGGCTTCGAAAGATGTAGGAATCTAAAAGTGATGTCTTCTGTTAAATCTTGACTTGGATTTTGATCGGTCAAAATCCGAATATGAAATTAAATTTGAATGAGAATAGTTGCTCTTTGGTGAACGGGTACGTATATGTGTGGTTGTATGTAGGATAGTAAGTGGCTGTTGAAACGGATTTGACGAATGTACAGTGTAACTTATTAATATGAAATCTTAAATATTCCTCCGGTATTACCTACCCGTTAAAATATTTTCATCATTAACAGTTTGTACGAAAGGATTTTTAATCACAATCTTTATGAAAACATATATACTTATATATTTTCTTCGGATGTAATCATGGATTTAATGAGTTAATATGATATTAAACTCATTTGATTTTTGGTTTGAGCTAGAATAAGTAATCTCTAAAACTATTAGGAACCTCATATTCTTCGCAGAATATTAATGAAGTTATGGTTCAATACTTCATCGTTAATTATTAGGATCCACATATTCTTCGCAGAATATTAATGAAGTTATGGTCCAATACTTCATCGTTAATTATTAGGATCCACATATTCTTCGCAGAATATTATTGAAGTTATGGTTCAATACTTCATTGTTAATTGTTGTTGGTACTCCTTGGTATCTATGGTGAGTATGATGTTGATGTTCGTGGGACAGATTGTGAAATTGAGGCTTGGGATGCGGATGTTGTTGGTGGCGGTACTGTTGATGCCGGTAATGTTGCTGAAGCTGGTACATTTTGCACCATATTTTTCAAATTGATTATTCGAGCGCGAAGTTCATTGACTCCTTATATTATTCCGGAATGATTGGCGATTTGAACAAGCGGATGAATAAGGTTTTGGAATTGAGATAGTATATAATCATGGTGAGATATTCTAGAAATGAAGGTGAACATGGTATTACAAATAGGTTCGCCGGTGAGTGCTTCAGGTTCATCGCCAATAGGTGAATCTGTTGGTGGAAGGGATAACCTTCTTCTCGTCTCCATTGATTAAATCGACTACAAATTCATCAGATGAATTGGGGATGGCTAATTGATTGATTCATTCTGGTGACGCTGCTTTCGGAGCTGGAGTGAGACTCCATGTCGGAATCCGAGGGACTTGAAATGGTTGCAGAATTCATCTTGCATGGTTAGATAAAAGATTTTCGATGTGAAATGATTTTCGGATATCGGATGATATTCTATCTACATAGAATACCTATATATAACAAAGAAGATCCCGTAGATTACGGAGGAATTTAAGGAAACGTGTCAGACAAGGTCTAACGTGATGGAATATGAATTCGTCTGTACACCATCTATGCAATAATTGCAATAAGACGTGTCGAGACTGAAAATGATAGGTAAATATTTTTCTACCTGGAATGATATGCAAAACTTTTTAACATGCAGACCAGGTTCAAGTCCAGACTTATTAATATAACCTAAAAACTACTAGGTCGAAGTTCAGACTTCACTAATGCATCCTAACAACTAACTGTTAGACACACTAATGCAGACTCACTAATGCATCCTAACAACTACCTGTAAGACACACAAATGCAGACTCACTAATGCATCCTAACAACTACCTGTTAGACACACTAATGCAGACCTGGTTCGCTAAGACCACCGCTCTGATACCAACTGAAAGGACCTGTCCTAATCCATCTGGATGAAGTCACAAACATCTGGTCCCATTGCGATGATCGACTCCAAATAATGTATTTAAAATGAGCAAATGCACAGCGGAAGATTTCTTTCATACCTGAGAATAAACATGCTTAAAAGTGTCAACCAAAAGGTTGGTGAGTTCATAAGTTTATCATAAACAATAAAATTCATCATTTTGATAGACCACAAGATTTAAATCCTGCATGGTACAAATGGGCCCGAATCCTATACCCACCTGTAATGTACATGCGATATCTTTTAAATACAGTACACATTTCTCGTGTACGAAATCATATTTCATAAATCTTAATAACCGTACACATATCTCGTGCACAAAAATAACATACACATAACCTGTGTATAAAATCATTCTCTCGATACATAACATTCACATCAATTAGTGGCAATTATCATGTCCACATAATTCAATGGTGGCAATTATCATGTCCACATAATTCAATGGTGGCAATTATCATGTCCACATAATTCAATGGTGGCAATTATCATGTCCACATAATTCAATAATAATCCGCAGAACTTCTGTCTGCATAATAATTCATTCGAGGGAATGTTTTGCTTGTATCTATCTCGTCAAACATTTATAAAAGCATTTCATGTATTCGCAGTTCAAAATATATTTCAAAAGCATTTAGTAAAGCAGTTGTAAAAATAGCTTATGTATTCTCAGTCCCAAAAATGTAAAGAGTAAAAGGGAATCAAATGAACTCACCATACTGTATTTCGTAGTAAAAATACATATAACATCATTGAACAAGTGTAAGGTTGGCCTCGGATTCACGAACCTATATCATTTATATATATTAACACATATAATTGTAATCGTACATTATATATATATATATTATTATTATTATTAGTTGTAATTTTAGTAACTTATATATTTCATTAATGGCTTAGTTAACTATATTTATTTTATATACTTTTGATAAATACTTAGTATTTATTATACAAATATCAGTATAGTTAGGTTATATGTAATAAATATATTTTCCTTATATATATAATATTTATTGAGTAAATTAATAATAGTAATCCTAATAGTGATAATGAAAATAACAATTTTGATGATAACAATAGCTAATTTGTTTGTAGTAATAATAATATTGTAATAATGATAATAAAAGTAATGTAAATAAAATTATGTAAAAATCATTTTAATGAATGTAATAATTTTAATTATAATGTTAATTTTAATGTTAATGATAATAACGATAATAATGATAAAAATAATGATAATGCTAATAATAATAATAATAATAATAATAATAATAATAATAATAATAATAATAATAATAATAATAATAATAAGAGTTCTAATAATAAATATGATAATTTTTATAAAAATTTTAGTTTCAAATATAATACTACTTACCTTAAAATGATAATAATAATAATGATAATAATGATAATGATAATAATAATATCAAAAATAATAAGTGTGCTACCTTAATCAAACAAGCTCCAAAAAGGAAAAATAACTGCCCATGCCCGGGCTCGAACCCGCGACTTCTCGAATAACCTGAAGTACTCCTAACCATTCCTCTATACGTTATCTTATGAAATAATTAGGATTTTAAATCCTTTTAACTCGATTTATGTCGATTTCCTTCTTCTTAAAACAAAACCCATTTAACATCATCATCATCATATATAGCTAGCATCATCATCAAGGTCATTACCCACGCATCATAATCTTATTCATATTCTATCATCATCGTTATTTAAACATCCCCATCATCATTTCCCTCATGATCATCTCATAGTCATCTCGGTCATTCCCTTATCACCCTCGTGGCTTCTTCACAAGATCATTAACATCATAATAACCTCACATTATCATCCTACATGTGTCTTCATCATCGTTATCTCGATATCTTCCTCACGGACACATTACAATTCTTACACACATCGACCACTAGCACCGTCTTGCCATCCGCTATTTTGACTTCTACCGGACGACTTAACTTAGCTAATGGTTTATTAAGTTTAGGCACAAATTTTGGAGACACAAACGATAAATTTGCACCGCTATCAAAGAGAATCCTTGCCGGATTAGAGTTAACCATGAAAGTACCTGAAACGACTTCATTGGATTGCTTGGCTTCGTCATTAGTCGTCAAATAATTATGTCCCCTAGCCGACCCCGCCTCCTTCTCCATTCTTTTAACATGATCATTTCGGAGTTCGGGGCACTCCGACTTTCGGTGCCCTTCTTTTTGACAATTAAAACACGTGATTGTATTAGTAGACGGTTTTGGACAATCACGAGAGTAGTGACCCTTTTGCCCACAATTGAAACATGTGACCATGTGACCACTAGAAGCACCCCTCTTCACACTACCGACACTTTCGGTTGCTCCCTTACTCTTCTTGTTCGAAAAACTAGAAGCTTCAAACTTTCTTTTACTTGGCGCATAACTAACCGGACTCGAAGCTTGCCCTTCAAACCTCTTCGCCACCGCCAAAAGCTTAGCAAAAGTCTCAACATGACCAATACTAATTTTACCCTTCAAATCGTCTCTAAGGGTCGCATGAAAGTCTTCCATTAATAATTGATTGTTCCCCACATACTCTGGGCAAAAACGCACCTTAGCGAGAAAGTTGGTTTTAAGAGTGTTTAGGTCCAAAGACCCTTAACGCATGTTCCTTAACTCGTTGCGCAATTTGGAAAGATCCGCTTGCGTACGATATTCGAGGAAAAACTCCTTCTTGAACTCTGCCCAAGACAACCCCACAAAGGCCGCATCACCCACCATATCAATTTTACCATCGAGCCAATCTTTAGCATGGCCCCTCAACAAACTAGTAGCAAGTCTAGTCTTCTTCTCGGGTGGGCACTCGGTCGTGCGAAAACAACCTTCAATATCGGAAATCCAAGCCGCACTCTTCATGGGGTCGGGATCCCCGTGAAAGTGAGGAGGCTTAGTTGCCAAGAAGTTCTTATAGCTAAACTCCAACTCGCCCACATTTTGAGGTCTAGGAAACCTCCTTTCAACTTCTTCTTTAACGGCATTAGTCATCCGTTCTTGAATCATATCGACGATTTGTTCCGAAACCGACTCTTCGAATATTTGTTTTACCCTTCGGGAGAAAACCGAAACATAGTTTTCTAAAGCGGTCTCAATCTTGGTAGTCATCTCATCTTCCTCCACATGAGAGGGCCCACCATTGCCATTCGTATTCGTTCCTTTTCTCGTCTTCATTCTAAAGATTAAAAATGGATTAGACATCACCAACAATTTAATACCCAAATATACCTATGCATATGACCGCACACACACCACATCTAGCTCGATACTTGTCGCACATCCCTGCTTGACTTGACTTGCAACCGTAATAGTGGTCGCGACTCACTATTACGCTTACATGCCATGCCATGCTCAAAAGTATCACAACCATCTTGCTCGACGTTCAACATAATAACACACGATTAGTATCATCATAATATAGCATAGTTAGTCCACCTATGCATCAAAGTACTAATCAAACCCCACACTGACCCGTAATCCTACAAGTCCCGCATATAATTCCACAACACAAAAGTCTAAGTCTAGGCGCCTATCTCAAGTCACCTAAATCCCTTAGACCATGCTCTGATACCACTTGTAACGACCCAACCCGTTAACCAACCAAAACTGCGAAATAAAAAAAAAAATTCGAAGCAGGCCTGCCCAGGCTGGGTGCGCGGCTCGCACCCCTACCTGTGCGCGGCGCGCACAGGGCCTGGCAGTCCGCTGTCCAAATTGTTCCATTTTCGTAAAAAGATCTAACACTTACCATCATTTTTAGACGATACGCTTTTCACATCATAATAGTATAAGTAAAACAAGCACGAATCAATGATAAAATGAGTTTTACATTGCGGGGCCCACATACGCCCAAAATACCATTAAGTACGAAATACGAGTTTCGACCACAAAATGTTTAATTCCCAAATGTCACTAGAGCATGGTGTTTGGGGTTAAACTACTCAAATCTTGGTCGAACTTCCAAAAAGCTAACACCTCCGAGAACCACTAATCCAAGCGAATACCTTTGTCCTTATCCAAGCCGGATCCTAAAAAGGTAAACAACGAGAGGGTAAGCTAACACTTAGTGAATGCAATAATTATACACATACATATATAACCTACTTACTTGCAATCACGTACACAATTACCTCATACACGCTAGCAATTTAAATGACATACCAACGCAAGGTATAACGCTAAATCACCAAGATCACAAGCTAGCACAAACAAATAGCATATATAACTCAAATAATATAAAGTACCACGCTACAAACACATAACCATGGTTAACCAATAGTACAAAGGAATGGTACTTCGAATTTCCCATCGGTGTTCCCAACAACCGTTAGCGTACAATGAATCATAACACTAACCCCGGAGTGGTATCAATCGCCCGAACTTTAAACCCACCCGTTACGCAAGATGTGGTATCCATCGCCCGAACTTAAAACCCACACTTTACGCCCACACATAATGATATGGTATCGATTGCCCGAACTTAAAGCCCATATCATATATTAACCCGATGTGGTATCGATCGCCCGAACTTAAAACCCACATCGAATCTCGTATAAGTAAATACATTATATACACACATGTATAATCATTCCACTCACCTTGTCGACTTGGCGAGATTTCCAACAATAACTTGTAACCTTCAAAGCGAGTCACCTAACATAATTAATTCTCAATTAATTCACATAATAAGTTGGACTACCTACCAACTAACCTCACTAGTGCATTTATGACCCATTTGCACTAGATTCACACATTAAAGGTCAAGTCTCCCAACTAATCACTAAAAGCTAGTGATTAAGGTTCTAAGACTTCCATCAACACATAACTAGGGTGTTTTCATACTCAATTTAACCCGCTAGGTCAAACCCACCCATTTGACCCATTTCAAGTCAACCATAAACCCTAGAACCCATTTTTACTAACAACACAAGTGAGCTAGTGAATAACTAACCATTTTAGACTCAATAACACCAATTATTACTTTGAAACCCTAGGTTAATCATTCTTGAGTCCTCTTGACTCAATCTTACCCAAAACCCCCAAAATCACCAACAATAGGTTTTATGTTCAACACTAACCCAAGTTCTAACCCTTAAACAAATTAAATTAGGGAAATCAAAATTAGAACTTACCACCACAACCAAAACGTAGCTAGAGAGGGGATGAACAACTTTATAACTCGATCTAAGACCCGACACTAGCTCCTTCTTCCTTTACTTGAGCTTTCCCTCACTCAAATTTGGGTTTCTCTCACTAGAATTAAAGTAGAAAGAAAATGGTGGTTGAAAGTGGAGTTATGACTCCCAACCCACTGATCTGTGATCTTAACTCGTCCCCAAGTGAAATTACCACAATGCCCTTCCAAAATATCTAATTTAAAAGGCAGAACCCGGCTACAGTAGGAGTGCGCCGCGCGCACCCCTAAGTGTGCGATGAGCGCACTTAGGCCTGATCAGAAATCCGACTTCTGTTTAAAACCAGAATTTATTCCCCCGCTTTATGTACTATATTTACACTTATGTACAATATATATTAGGGTGTTACAACTCTCCCCCACTTGAATCGGAGCGCGTCCTCGCGATCCAAGCCGCATGACAAGCAGGAAGATAAACCAACACGAATTCTTCGGGTTCCCATGTAAACTAGGAACCTTTACTACGATGCCATTGGACCTTAAAGGTCCTCACCTCTTTATTACGCAACATTTTCACCTTTTCATCAAGTATAGCAATTGGCTCTTCAACATACTCTAACTTGTTGTTTAGCTCAATCTCATCCAATGGCATCCATGACGAATCATCCGCAAGACACTTACGGAGATGGGACACATGGAATGTATTATGGATCCCCGCAAGCTCTTCGGGCAATTCCAAACGATACGCAACTTCGCCAACACGAGCTAAGATCTTAAATGGTCCAATAAACCGAGGAGCTAACTTTCCCCGTTTTCGAAATCGAATAATACCCTTCCATGGCGAAACCTTAAGCATCACCATATCGCCTTCTTCAAATTCGATCAAACGTCTACGCTTATCGGCATAAGACTTTTGCCTATCTTGCGCCTTTTTCAAATGTTCCCGAATCATAACGATTTTATCATTTGTTTCCAATACCAAGTCGGAGCTCCCGACTTCCCTTTGACCCACATCACCCCAACAAATCGGGGTTCGACACCTTCTACCATACAACATCTCATATGGTGGCATTCCAATACTAGAGTGAAAACTATTATTGTACGAGAATTCCACTAAAGGTAAATGTTCATCCCAACTACCACCGAAGTCAATGATACACGCACGTAACATATCCTCCAATGCTTGATTTGTACGTTCGGTTTGACCGTCCGTTTGAGGATGGTACGCCGTACTCATATTTACCCTCGTACCCATGTCTTCATGAAACTTCTTCCAAAATCGAGAAGTAAAACGCGTGTCCCGATCCGAAACAATAGACGCGGGAACGCCATGTCTCGATATCACCTCTTTAATGAACATCTTCGCGAGTGCCTCCGACGATATTGCTTCTTTAATAGGAAGAAACAACGCACTCTTCGTCAATCTATCGACAATCACCCAAATAGTGTCAAATTGGGTTCTCGCCGTTTTCGGCAACTTGGTAATAAAATCCATGGTAATATGCTCCCACTTCCACATCGAAATTTCTAGCGGTTGCAACTTACCATACGGCTTTTGGTGTTCGGCTTTAACTTGCAAACACGTGATGCATTGCTCAACATACTTAACAACATCGCGTTTCATGCCCGGCCACCAATAATCTTTCTTCAAATCATGGTACATCTTTGTTGCCCCCGGATGTATGGAATACTTAGACTTATGCGCCTCATCAGGAAGCACCTTTCGGAAATCACCCATCTTAGGCACCCACACTCTTTCTTGAAAAGACAATAAACCACGCGAACCCATCATAATGAATTCGGATTGCCCCACAATTCGTTCCGTATGCTTGTTATGAACGTAAGCCTCTATTTGAATCACACCAAGTTTCTCAAGAAAATCATTAGTAATAGTCATACGTAACAATCCCAATCGTAAAGCCGAGTGGTGACTCTTTCGGCTTAACGCATCCGCGACCACATTCGCTTTGCCCGGATGATAAAGTATCTCACAATCATAGTCTTTCACCACATCCATCCATCTATGTTGACGAAAATTCAAATCCCGTTGATCAAAAAGATGTTTCAAACTCTTGTGATCCGAATTAATCGTACACTTGACACCATACAAGTAATGGCGCCAAATTTTCAAAGCATGGACCACCGCCGCTAATTCGAGATCATGAGTCGGGTATCTCTTTTCATGTTCCTTTAATTGGCGAGAGGCGTAAGCGATGACTTTACCTCGTTGCATTAGAACACACCCGAGCCCATTCAAAGAAGCATCACAATAGACTGTCATATCATCTACACCTTCCGGCAATACTAAGACCGGAGCTTTACACAATTTCTCTTTCAATAATTGAAAAGCGATTTCTTGCTCGCCTTCCCAATTAAAACTCGCGTTCTTCCTCGTCAATTTCGTCAATGGAGAAGCAATTTTTGAAAAGTCTTGGATAAACCGACGATAGTAACCGGCCAATCCGAGAAAACTTCGGATTTCCGTAGGCGTAGTCGGTCGTCCCCAATCCTTCACCGTCTCTATCTTCCCCGGATCTACTTGAATACCAACCTTGTTCACAATATGGCCAAGGAATTGGACCTCCCTTAGCCAAAATTCACATTTTGAGAATTTAGCATACAATTTCTCTTTTCTCAACGTCTTCAATACTTCGCGCAAGTGGTGTTCATGTTCCGTCATGCTCTTAGAATAGACAAGAATATCGTCAATGAACACAATTACCGACTTGTCCAACATAGGTTGGCACACTCGGTTCATAAGATCCATGAATGCCGCCGGTGCATTCGTAAGACCGAAAGGCATAACCACAAATTCGAAATGCCCATAACGAGTACGAAAGGCCGTTTTCTCGATATCTTCCTCACGGACCTGCATTTGATGATAGCAGGACCGTACGTCAATTTTAGAGAAGTACGTAGCGCCTTGAAGTTGGTCGAATAAATCGTCAATCCTAGGCAACGGATAACGATTTTTGATCGTCACTTTATTTAACTCCAGATAGTCGATGCACATACGCATACTACCATCTTTCTTCTTCACGAACAAGACCGGAGCACCCCATGGCGAAGCACTCGGCCGAATAAAACCCTTCTCAAGTAACTCTTGAATTTGATTCAACAATTCTTGCATTTCCGTCGGTGCTAAACGGTACGGAGTTTTAGCAATGGGAGTAGCTCCCGGAACCAACTCAATGCAAAATTCGACTTGTCTTTCCGCCGGAACACCCAGTAACTCATCCGAAAAAACATCTTCAAACTCACTTACCACCGGAATTTCATGAATAGGTGGTGGCTCATCACGAGTATCAACAACATGAGCAAGGAAAACCATTCCACCAGAAACAACGAGTCGACGTGCCCGTGCAAAAGTGCATATCGGCACCGGTCTCCTTCGTTTATCACCATGAATAATTAACTCTCCCCCACTTGGGGTCTTCACACGAATAGATTTTTCATGGCACGTAATATCGGCTCTGTTATGATTGAGCCAATCCATACCAACCACGATATCAAAATCACCAAACGTCATCAGAATGAGATCAATATTAAAGTTCTCGAAACCAAACACAACATTACAATTCTTACACACATCGACCACTAGCACCGTCTTGCCATCCGCTATTTCGACTTCTACCGGACGACTTAACTTAGCTAACGGTTTATTAAGTTTAGGCACAAATTTTGGAGACATAAACGATAAATTTGCACCGCTATCAAAGAGAATCCTTGCCGGATTAGAGTTAACCATGAAAGTACCTGAAATGACTTCATTGGATTGCTTGGCTTCATCATTAGTCATCAAATAATTACGTCCCCTAGCCGACCCCACCGCCTTCTCCATTCTTTTAACATGATCATTTCAGAGTTCGGGGCACTCCGACTTTCGGTGCCCTTCTTTTTGACAATTAAAACACGTGATTGTATTAGTAGACGGTTTTGGACAATCACGAGAGTAGTGACCCTTTTGCCCACAATTGAAACATGTGACCATGTGACCACTAGAAGCAACCCTCTTCACACTACCGACACTTTCGATTGCTCCCTTACTCTTCTTGTTCGAAAAACTAGAAGCTTCAAACTTTCTTTTACTTGGCGCATAACTAACCGGACTTGAAGCTTGTGCTTCAAACCCCTTTGCCACCACCAAAAGCTTAGCAAAAGTCTCAACATGACCAATACTAATTTTACCCTTCAAATCGTCTCTAAGGGTCGCATGAAAGTCTTCCATTAATAATTGATCGTTCCCTTCATACTCGGGGCAAAAACGCGCCTTAGCGAGAAAGTTGGTTTTAAGAGTGTTTAGGTCCAAAGACCCTTGACGCATGTTCCTTAACTCGTTGTGCAATTTGGAAAGATCCGCTTGCGTACGATATTCGAGGAAAAACTCCTTCTTGAACTCTGCCCAAGACAACCCCACAAAGGCCGCATCACCCACCATATCAATTTTACCATCGAGCCAATCTTTAGCATGGCCCCTCAACAAACTAGTAGCAAGTCTAGTCTTCTTCTCGGGTGGGCACTCGGTCGTGCGAAAACAACCTTCAACATCGGAAATCCAAGCCGCACTCTTCATGGGGTCGGGATCCCCGTGAAAGTGAGGAGGCTTAGTTTCCAAGAAGTTCTTATAGCTAAACTCCAACTCGCCCACATTTTGAGGTCTAGGAAACCTCCTTTCAACTTCTTCTTTAACGGCATTAGTCATCCGTTCTTGAATCATATCGATGATTTGTTCCAAAACCGACTCTTCGAATATTTGTTTAACCCTTCGGGAGAAAACCGAAACATAGTTTTCTAAAGTGGTCTCAATCTTGGTAGTCATCTCATCTTCCTCCACATGAGAGGGACCACCATTGCCATTCGTATTCGTTCCTTTTCTCGTCTTCATTCTAAAGATTAAAAATGGATTAGACATCACCAACAATTTAATACCCAAATATACCTATGCATATGACCGCACACACACCACATCTAGCTCGATACTTGTCGCACATCCTTGCTTGACTTGACTTGCAACCGTAATAGTGGTCGCGACTCACTATTACGCTCACATGCCATGCCATGCTCAAACGTATCACAACCATCTTGCTCGACGTTCAACATAATAACACACGATTAGTATCATCATAATATAGCATAGTTAGTCCACCTATGCATCAAAGTACTAATCAAACCCCACACTGACCCGTAATCCTACAAGTCCCGCATATAATTCCACAACACAAAAGTCTAAGTCTAGGCGCCTATCTCAAGTCACCTAAATCCCTTAGACCATGCTCTGATACCACTTGTAACGACCCAACCCGTTAACCAACCAAAACTGCGAAATAAAAAAAAAAAATTCGAAGTAGGCGTGCCCAGGCTGGGTGCGCGGTGTGCAACCCTACCTGTGCGCGGCGCGCACAGGGCCTGGCAGCCCGCTGTCCAAATTGTTCCATTTTCATAAAAAGATCTAACACTTCCCATCATTTTTAGACGATACGCTTTTCACATCATAATAGTATAAGTAAAACAAGCACGAATCAATGATAAAACGAGTTTTACATTGCGGGGCCCACATACGCCCAAAATACCATTAAGTACGAAATACGAGTTTCGACCACAAAATGTTTAATTGCCAAACGTCACTAGAGCATGGTGTTTGGGGTTAAACTACTCAAATCTTGGTCGAACTTCCAAAAAGCTAACACCCCCGAGAACCACTAATCCAAGCGAATACCTTTGCCCTTATCCAAGCCGGATCCTAAAAAGGTAAACAACGAGAGGGTAAGCTAACGCTTAGTGAATGCAATAATTATACACATACATATATAACCTACTTACTTGCAATCACGTACACAATTACCTCATACACGCTAGCAATTTAAATGACATACCAACGCAAGGTATAACGCTAAATCACCAAGATCACAAGCTAGCACAAACAAATAGCATATATAACTCGAATAATATAAAGTGCCACGCTACAAACACATAACTATGGTTAACCAATAGTACATAGGAATGGTACTTCGAATTTCTCATCGGTGTTCCCAACAACCGTTAGCGTACAACGAATCATAACATTAACCCAGGAGTGGTATCGATCGCCCGAACTTTAAACCCACCCATTACCCAAGATGTGGTATCGATCGCCCGAACTTAAAACCCACACTTTACGCCCACACATAATGATATGGTATCGATCGCCCGAACTTAAAGCCCATATCATATATTAACCCGATGTGGTATCGATCGCCCGAACTTAAAACCCACATCGAATCTCGTACAAGTAAATACATTATATACACACATGTATAATCATTCCACTCACCTTGTCGACTTGGCGAGATTTCCAACAATAACTTGTAACCTTCAAAGCGAGTCACCTAACATAATTAATTCTCAATTAATTCACATAATAAGTTGGACTACCTACCAACTAACCTCACTAGTGCATTTATGACCCATTTGCACTAGATTCACACATTAAAGGTCAAGTCTCCCAACTAATCACTAAAAGCTAGTGATTAAGGTTATAAGACTTCCATCAACACATAACTAGGGTGTTTTCATACTCAATTTAACCCGCTAGGTCAAACCCACCCATTTGACCCATTTCAAGTCAACCATAAACCCTAGAACCCGTTTTTACTAACAACACAAGTGAGCTAGTGAATAACTAACCATTTTAGACTCAATAACACCAATTATTACTTTGAAACCCTAGGTTAGTCATTCTTGAGTCCTCTTGACTCAATCTTACCCAAAACCCCCAAAATCACCAACAATAGGTTTTATGTTCAACACTAACCCAAGTTCTAACCCTTAAACAAATTAAATTAGGGAAATCAAAATTAGAACTTACCACCACAACCAAAATGTAGCTAGAGAGGAGATGAACAACTTTATAACTCGAGCTAAGACCCGACACTAGCTCCTTCTTCCTTTACTTGAGCTTTCCCTCACTCAAATTTGGGTTTCTCTCACTAGAATTAAAGTAGAAAGAAAATGGTGGTTGAAAGTGGAGTTATGACTCCCAACCCACTGATCTGTGATCTTAACTCGTCCCCAAGTGAAATTACCACAATGCCCTTCCAAAATATCTAATTTATAAGGCAGAACCCGGCTACAGTAGGAGTGCACCGCGCGCACCCCTAAGTGTGCGCTGAGCGCACTTAGGCCTGATCAGAAATCCGACTTCTGTTTAAAACCAGAATTTATTCCCACACTTTATGTACTATATTAACACTTATGTACAATAGATATTAGGGTGTTACAATGAAGTAATAACAAGAAACGATTTGGTTTCCGGATTGTTTGTTGTCTGCATTAGTCGAATAAACAGAAAAAAAATGGAGGTGTGGTGGTTGTATGTAACAGAAGAATAAAAAGGAAGTTGCTATTCGATTCTTGGGGTTTAACCAAATCAAATGTAGAAAAGAAAAAGAGAAAAAAAAATATGGGTGTTTGGTTTATGAGGAATTCGACCCAAAGGGTTTTTGTTGTGGTTATTCACTACGGTTTGCAAAGAAGAATAGAAAGACTCGATGGTGTTTAAGGTGGGTGTTGATTTATCATGCATCATTTTCTTAAACCATAGTCATCGCTCATCATCATAATTGTTTAACAAATCATTATATTGTTTATTGTTGTACAGGAATAAACTAGAAAAATTGCAACAGATCGTTGTAACAAATGGGTGTGTTGGTTTGTTTTCAAGAGAGAGATAGAAGGGGATAGAGAGAGAGAGAGAGGGAGAGATGGTGTCGTGAAGGTGAGTTTGAATGGTGGTTGTTTCTTGTTACTTCCCGACTACTTAAATAAAAATAGAAGATCATAAGTGGCACGGTGGTGATGAATGCTAGTGGTGGTGTGTGGTGATACCCGATGTGGGTGTTTACATATGTGTAAGTAATTTATGTATATCTATCTTAATATTTCTGTTTTCCCAATTCTCAAATGCAACAATGTATATATAAAATATGTTTATTATCAATTACTACCCCATTAAGATTCGGTCGTAATTTGTTTTATAGCTAAGATTGGGTAGTCAGATGATATTCGATCAGAAGATTTTTAAATAATAAACAAATTAAAAGAAGACTTTGATACTCCATATTGGTACGGTTTGAATGAGATGTGTAACAAATTTTGTAACTATCTGTTTGATTTTTCTCATTAAATTGTAGTAATGAATCTTATATAGTGTAAGTATATCATGGATGCAGTAACAAGATTTGATAGATGGTTATTTGTAGTGAAGATATTGAATCGACAAGAAGGATCAATCAAGAGAGAATATATAAAGTAAAAGAAAGGAAAACGATGGCTAACAGATTCGTACAATTCTGTGAATTTGATATCTACAATATTAAACAGAAGGACTCATAAGCAGGAGGAGAACAAGAACAGAGAAAGGAAGAAGAAAAAGATAAAAATAAAAAATAAAAGTAGACTGTGATGTTCAATAAATTTTGTATGGATTGTGAAATGAATTCGATGTGTAACAGGGAGACAGAAAAACAAAACTAAATAAAATTTGATCATGATGGGTAACAGAATTGATTCTTTATCTGATTTTTGATATTAATAATTTTTGTATGTATCTGCATAAATATGCTAATAAATAAATTCTGTAATTTTTATATTATTACTAATTATAAAGATACTAATAATAATAGAAATATTGATAAAATATAATGACAATAAAATTTTAAATGAAAATGATAATTTTAGTAGTAATAATATATATTCATAATAATAATTAAAAATTATAATTTTTCTATTAATAATAATAATAATAATGATAATGATATTACTAATTACAATAATATTAATAATTATAACACCTTAATTGTATTAAATTTCATAAATATATATTATAGATAGTAATATTAATAATACTGATATTAACATTCATATTAATATTAATGATAATAGTGAACAAATAATATTAGTATAATAATTATATTTTTAACTTATAACCCCATTTAATATATTAATATTACAATTTATTATTTATATCGTATATTGTGTAATATCATTCAATGAATATTTAATATTTATAACTTATATATATTACATTATATCTATAATAATAATAATAGAAATCATACATCCTTATATATAGATTTATTTTAATTGCAACTTAATTACTCTGTATATTACTTTATATATATATATATATATATATATATATATATATATATATATATATATATATATATATACTTATATTTATATTTATATAAACATATACATGTTTATTTACAAAGCAATTGTTCGTGAATCGTCGGGCATAGTCGGAGGTCCAATGAATGTATAGAAACGGTTCAAAAATTTTGAGACTCGGGATAACAGACTTAGCTTATCATGTCAAAAAATATTAAATCGTATCGAGAGTTCAGTTTAAAATTAGTCGAAAATTTCCGGGTCACTACAGTGGGTGCCTAAGATGGGTGATTACCGGCGGGTGCTACTTGATGAAGCACATAAGTCAAAGTATTCCATTCATCTGGGTGCGACAAAAATGTATCATGATTTGAGGAAGGATTATTGGTGGTCGGGCATGAAGCGTGATGTTGTAAAATATGTCGAACGATGTGTCACTTGTTTGCAAGTTAAGGCCGAGTACCAAAAGCCGTATGGTAAATTGCAACCGTTAGAAATCTTGAAGTGGAAATGGGAGCACATTACCATGGATTTCATCACAAAGTTACCTAAGACGGCGAGAACCCAATTTGATTCAATTTGGGTAATAGTTGATCGTTTAACGAAAAGTACCTTGTTTCTTCCCATTAAAGAAGCAATATCGTCGGAGGCCTTGGCTAAATTGTTTATCAAGGAAGTGGTCTCGCGATATGGGGTTCCTATATCTATTATTTCGGATCGAGACACCCGTTTTACATCTCGATTTTGGGAAAAGTTTCATGAAGATATGGGTACACAATTAAAGTTGAGCACGGCGTATCATCCTCAAACGGACGGTCAAACCGAACGTACGAATCAAACTTTGGAAGATATGTTACGGGCGTGCATTATTGATTTTGGTGGAAGTTGGGATGAGCATTTTCCTTTGGTGGAATTCTCGTACAATAATAGTTATCATACTAGTATCGGGATGCCACCTTATGAGATGCTATATGGGCGTAGGTGTCGAACTCCAATTTGTTGGGGTGAAGTGGGTCAAAGGGAAATCGGGAGTATCGATTTGGTTTTGGAGATGAATAATAAGATTGATATTATTCGGGATCATTTGAAGAAGGCTTAAGATAGACAAAAGTCGTATGCCGATAAACGTAGATGAACGATCGAATTTCAAGAATGCGACATGGTAATGCTTAAGGTTTCGCCATGGAAGGGTATTATTCGATTTCGAAGACGGGGAAAGTTAGCTCCTCGGTTTATTGGGCCATTTAAAGTTTTAGCTCGTGTTGGTGAAGTTGCATATCGATTGGAATTACCCGAAGATCTTGCGGGGATCCATAATACATTTCATGTTTCCCATCTCCGTAAGTGTCTTGCGGATGATTCTTCGCGGGTGTTGTTAGACGAGATTGAGCTAAATAATAAGTTAGAGTATGTTGAGGAGCCGGTTGCTATACTTGATGAAAAGGTTAAGAAATTGAGAAATAAAGAGGTGAGGACTTTTAAAGTCCAATGGCATCGAAGTATAGGTTCCGAGTTTACCTGGGAGCCCGAAGAGTTTGTCTTGGTTTATCTTCCTGCTTGTCATGCGGCATGGATTTCGAGGTCGCAATCCGGTTCAAGTGGGGGAGAGTTGTAAGATCCGGTTTCCTCAGACTGGTGGGACGCCGTCCAAATGGGCTGGACGCCGTCCCAGATTAAAGGCCTGGACGCCGTCCAACTTTCTGGACGCCATCCAGAATGGCTGGCAGACAAGCCTTTTTGTTTTTTAAAAATTTTAGATGGGCATTTTGGTAATTTCACTTTGTGGACGAATTAAAGGCCCTAGATCAGTTTTGTTGAGCTTCATTACTCCATTTCCAACCACCAAACCTCATCCACTTCAATTCTAGAGTGAGAGTGCATTTAAGTGTGAGAAAGCTCAAATAGGAGAGGAAGAAGCTTGTTTCGGGTTCTAGCTCGAGCATTAAAGTTGTTCATCTCCTCGTTAGCTTCGTTTTGATTGTGGTGGTAAGCCCTAAACTTGATTACCTTAGTTTAATGTGTTTAAGGGTTAGGGTTTGGGTTAGTGTTGCACATAAAACCCATTTGTGAGTAATTTGGGGGTTTTGGGTAAGTTTGGGTCATGAAGACCCAAATGGTGACTAACCTAGGGTTTTGAAAGGGTAAATGGGTCTTAAAGGCCTAGCAAATCACTAGTACACTTATAGTTAATGTTAGTGGGTGTCATTTGGGTTGCGGGTGACCCAAATGGGTGTGTTGACCTTGAAATGGGTCAAATGGGTCTTTGATGACCTAGGTTGTCTTGCATGTATGAAAACGAGTCAACTTGGTGATTAAATGTGTGTTAAGACCTTAATGGCTAGAATTAGGGTTTTTGGTGAAGTTAACCCCTTATTAGGGTTAAGGGTGCAAAATGGGTCGGGATTGCACCTTGGGTCAAAAGACTCTAGATTTTTGAGTGAGTTGCTTGACCGACTTGAGTTGTGAATTGATTATGTGCTAAAATGTAATAGGTACGTTACATTGAATTTGCAAGTTCGGTTATCTTTCACGAAGACTCTAACGTGAGTGGAATAATTATATGCGTAGATATATAATGTGTTTATTTGTGTAGTGTGAGATGTGAAGTGTCGATGTGCTAAGACACCACGTCCACATGGCGAGTGAAGTGTCGATGTGTTAAGACGCCACTCGAGAGGGAAGTATCGATGTGTTAAGATGCCACTCCAAGTAAGGTGAAGAGTGAAGTGTCGAAGTGTTAAGACACCACTCGGGTTGAAGTGCCGAAGTGTTAAGGTGCCACCCGGGGTGAAGCATCGAAGTGTTAAGATGCCACCCGTGGGGTTAGTGTGCGAAGTGTTAAGTGCACTAATGGTTGTTGTGAACACCGACGGTCTTTAAACACCGTTCCTTGTACGATTGGTTAACCATGGTCATTGTGTTGTAGTGTAAGCATATTACTTTGTTCATGTTATATACGCTTGTGTTATGCTAGCTTGATTATTGGAGGTTATAGCTTGTATTTGTGACGATAAGCTAATTGTGTTTGCTAGCATATTTGCGGTATTTGTGTAAGTGATTGCAAGTAGGTAAATTATATATGTATTCGTATAATTATTGCATTCACTAAGCTTTGCTTACCCTCTCGTTGTTTATCTTTTTATAGGCTCGGGCGTTGACAAGGGTAAGAGCGTTCAATTGGATTAGTGGTCTCCCGCTCGTTTTGATAGGGGATGCTTTTGGGTGTTAGCTTTTGGAGTTCGACCGAGATTGGGTAGTTTAACCCCAAACACCATGCTCTAGTGTCGTTTGGAACTTAAACTTGTATTTGGTCGAAACTTGTATTTTTGAACGAAACTCGTAAAATAGGCGACTTGGGCCCGATGATGTAAAACTTGTTTTGATTATGCAAAACTCTTAGTTTCACTTATATTGACTTGTGGCAAAAAGGGTTTTCGTTTAAAAATGTCAGGAAGCGGGTTTTCCGCGTACGTGAAACGGGACACAGGGTCAGTCCCTGGCAGTTCATTGGGACGCCGTCCCAATTTCTTGGACGCCGTCCCAGTTTTAAAAGCTGGACGCCGTCCAGATGGTCAGGCCCAGAAAAAAAAATTTGGAATTTAAGATGTCGGGTTGTTACACTTGGATAATTTATATATATCTATATCTATATATATATATATATATATATATATATATATATATATATATATATATATATATACATACATACATACTAGTGAAATGACCCGTGAAAACATGGGTTTGTTTAAACGAAATAGTTTAATGATATGTTTTAGGTATTAAGTGAATGTAAATGTTAAAGTCATTTAGTTTATAGCCCCGTGAAACCACGGATTCCGACTAAGAAACTTGCCGTTAATTTTAAAAACATAAAGTTCGCTCAAAGTTGAATATTTATATTTTTAATAATGATAATTATAATTAATAATAATAATAATAAATGCCTTTTAAATATTTTTAGAAAAATAAAATTACAATTTAGGAGAGATTAATATTTCCTTTTATAAAAGATTTTGTATTATTTTTTAATTAAATTAATATATAATTATGACATAATCATTATAAAAAATAAAGGGTAATTTAGCTTAATAATGATTTCATCATTTTAGAGGTTTATTAGATTATATAGATAGATAGATATAGATATCTAATATTATATCTATATCTTCTATATCTATCCATCTATATTTTAAGCGTATTTAAAAAGATTTTAAATCTTTCGTTTATTATCTATCTATCCTCTAATTCAGCATCTTTAAATACATGTTTCTATATTTTTTGTGGTTCCTACTAAAATATACAGTCATTATTAAATTATGCTCCTACCTTTTATACAAAATGTCAGCTTTTTATTCACCTTCACGATATATATTCATTCACAACAACCAAAATCATATTATAAAATTCAAACTGTCACACAGATTGAGTGTTGCTGACATAGCTATGCATCACTGACTTTCAATATTCCATCTCATCATACTTACAATCCACGTTTTCCCGGCGCATATACGTATACACATAACACATCTGTATGTATATATATTTCATCATCATTTAGTTTAATTATTACGTAGAAAAACAGAGAATATGGAGAGTAATGGTGTCGATATCGAATCCGAAGGAGGAGGAAAAATGGAAAGAAATGGATCGGCGTATGAAAGTGGAGTGATGAACCGGCAACCGCTTCTTTCGAAAAACAGAGTTAACACGTCATCACAGATCGCCATTGTTGGTTCTAATATTTGTCCGATTGAATCTCTTGATTATGAGTAACGATTTCGCTTCTTCTTTTTTCATTGCTTAATTTGTTTAATATAATTTATTGATTACGTAATATATAAAATGTGTTTTAATGATTTTTTAGGTTTTTGTTTCTTGCACGCTGATGAACATACTTATTGTTATCTCATTATCTGTTTTTTTTTTTTTTTTATTACTGAGGCAAATAAGCAATATTTTTAATTTGTTTTTTTACTATAATGTTCAAATAAAATAGATCATCGCTGAATATCGAGTAAAAATGAGATAATTTACGATAAATAAGCAAGGATCCATTAGATATGTATAGTTGTAACAGTTGGATCTTTGCTGTTTGAGGCATGTTCTTAAGTTCTTGAATAAATTGTTTGATTTATTACATTTAAATAATCAAAATTTAATGTCATGATTCTAGATTAATGGTGTTAATTTGGATGATTGGTACCAGTGAAGATATTTTAATTTGGTAGTGTTTTTTTTTTGGGGAGATGTGTGAATAGAAAAAAGTGCAAGAATTCACATGAGGCTCATGAAAGTAAAGTTGTGACCTCAAGTTGCTTTTTTTTTTTCTTTTTTTTTTTTGGCTTTTTTGATTGTAACTGGAACCACACTATGACAGTTGTACTAGGATCATACTCCGTATGATTTAGTTACTATTTCTGTACATTTGTTTAATTGATTATGATTCTTTTACTATGAAGGAATTTAAAATAAAATAGTTTGGACTTTACACCAAAAGGGTATCAGATGATAAAAAAATGGAAAAAATAAGTACTTTTTTGTCTTTTGTTCATTTATTGTTTGTTAGGCATTCTGTTTCTGAAGTCCATGAATTGTTTTCAGAAACAAGTATAAACATGTAAAATTGTCATTTACTTAGCTGATATTGAAGTAATTACATTGCTGCAAATTTGTGTTAACGCGTTACAAATTTAAAAGCGACAATGTTTTTTTTTTTTTTTTACTATAATTATACTAATAATTAATTAATTAATCTTGATTCACACTGTTTGTAGGATTCTTGAAAACGATCTTTTTAAGCAAGACTGGAGGTCTAGGAAGAAAACGGAGATATTACAGTACGTTGTCTTGAAGTGGGGACTAGCACTTTGTATAGGATTATGTACCGGGCTTGTGGGCTTTTTCAATAACCTTGCAGTCGAAAACATTGCTGGTTTCAAATTTCTTCTCACTAGCCAGCTTATGCTTAACCAAAAGTACACCTGACTTTAATCTTCTTAGCAAAAAAATTAAAACTTTGGAGAAACCATTAATGATTATCGTTTCAGTGCAGTTATTATCTGGCATTTGTTGCATTTGCTGGTACAAATCTGGTTCTTGCGGTGTCTGCTGGAGTTCTTTGTGCTTATGTGGCCCCCGCAGCAGCAGGATCTGGCATTCCCGAAGTTAAAGCTTATCTTAATGGCATAGATGCGCATACAATTCTCGCTCCAAGTACACTCTTTGTTAAGGTATGCATTAATACTTTGCGCTGCATGAAACTCGCTCGCTATTTATTACTTTACTTTATTACTTTATGAGGAAATTGGAAACTGTTGTAGTGTTTATAAGTAAATAAACATGTATACTCTTCGTTCTGCGCTTCACATCATATGATACAGATGTTTTTTAGCATACCAATTTGGAATCTTTAATTTTTTATTTTCCTATTCTGTGATTAAATTTGGCTGCTTGAAAGCAGGTGCTAGTATTGACCCTTTTTTTATTTGTTTAATGAGTGTTTATCATAACTGTTAATTAAGTTTAAAATGGACTGATAAGTTGGTTGGCTATTGAGTACTAAATGCATATGTATTAAAGTTAACAAATAATTAACTTGTTAATCTGATCACAAAACCTGTATAACTATAAAACATATTTAACTTATTTCCATAAAGCTATATACGAGGTTTTTTGCATCTGAATAGAAACGACTTTTGAGTTGTTAGACCCGTTCGACACATCTGACATGTCTCCTTTTAAGTTGTAAGTATCTTTTAACTTGACCCATATGACCATTCGAGATATAACACAACCCTAATCAATCCAATGATTGGTAAACTGATTGAATTTGCCACATTTAGTTAACATCTAAAGTGAATTAAATAGATACTTGGATCCATACTTGGTTGTGCTGCCGGATTTGTTGTGGGGAAGGAAGGACCGATGGTGCATACCGGTGCTTGCATTGCCAACTTACTCGGTCAAGGTGGTTCACGCAAGTATCATTTGACATGGAGATGGCTTAGATACTTTAAAAACGACAGGGACCGTAGGGACCTCATTACCTGTGGAGCTGCTGCCGGTGTTGCAGCCGCCTTTCGTGCCCCAGTTGGTGGGGTCCTCTTTGCCCTCGAAGAAGCTGCCTCATGGTTTCTCTCCATCTCTATTCATAAACATAAACAGTTTCTATCAAGAGACTAGTAAAACTGACGGGCAGTGATCCGTACACAACCAAAATTTATCCATACACCAGGGTTGTACAGTACAACATTATAATGCATGCTTAGTGGTGTATGGATAATTTTAGTGGTGTACGGATCATCACCCAAACTGACTGTATTACTTATTTTTGTTAATTTTGTAGGTGGCGGAGTGCGCTTTTATGGAGAACTTTTTTTACTACTGCAGTAGTAGCTGTGGTTTTGAGATCTCTTATAGGATTTTGTCGAAGTGGAAAATGTGGATTATTTGGAGAAGGCGGTCTTATCATGTTTGATATCAATAGTTCAATACCAGATTATAATATGGTCGATCTTTTGGCTGTTACGCTACTTGGAGTTGTTGGAGGAATTTTAGGAAGTTTATACAATTATCTTGTCGACAAAGTCCTCCGTACTTATAGCATCATCAACGAGTAAGCATTTCTTAATTTTCATCTACTTAAATATCTTAACTTTTTAAGCTGATTATCTGATTCTGATTATCACAATCACTCTCACAAAAAGCATAAACTGAATAGTAATTGCCTTATGTTTCACTTGACTACGTTATATTTTATGATTTTTGCAGGAGAGGTCCTAGTTTCAGGGTGTTTTTGGTTGTAATCATTTCACTTTTAACCTCTTGTTGTGCTTACGGTCTACCCTGGCTCACAACGTGCACCCCGTGCCCAATTGGGTTAGACGTCGAATGTCCTACAGTAGGCCGTTCGGGGAACTACAAACACTTCCAATGTCCACCTGGTCACTATAACGATCTCGCTTCTCTCGTACTCAACACTAACGATGATGCCATCCGCAGCTTTTTTAGTTCAGTTAACGAAAACGAATTCCGTACATCAACCCTTTTTCTTTACTTCATTGTTATGTACGCACTTGGTATCATAACTTATGGCATTGCAATTCCTTCTGGACTATTTATCCCCGTTATTCTTGCTGGTGCATCTTATGGTCGCCTTGTTGGCAGTTTACTTGTTTCCGTTTCAAATCTGAATGTCGGCCTCTTTGCTCTCCTGGGGTCCGCTTCTTTCCTAGGTGGCACAATGAGAATGACTGTTTCACTCTGTGTCATACTTCTCGAACTCACAAATAATCTTTTAATGCTTCCGTTAATAATGCTCGTTCTCCTTATTTCGAAATCTGTTGCTGATAATTTCAACAAAGGTGTTTATGACCAAATTGTGAAAATGAAAGGGTTACCGTTTCTAGAACCCCATGCTGAACCATACATGAGACAGTTAGTTGCTGGTGATGTTGTTTCTGGCCCGTTAATATCGTTTACTGGTGTTGAAAAAGTTGGTAACATTGTACATTCTTTAAGGTTGACTTCACATAACGGTTTTCCTGTTATTGACGAGCCGCCTTTTTTGGAAGCACCGGAACTTTGTGGGGTCGTTTTGAGGTCGCATTTGATTGTTTTGCTTAAAGGAAAAAAGATGTTCACTAAAGATAAACGTTTGACTGGGACTGAAATGTTAAAAAGGTATCATGCGGTTGATTTTGCCAAAGCGGGTTTAGGAAAAGGGCCGAAGTTGGAAGATTTGGATATTAAGCCTGAAGAGATGGATATGTATGTTGACTTACATCCGATTACGAATACGTCACCTTACACCGTTGTGGAGTCCATGTCACTCGCAAAAGCTGCTGTTGCTTTTAGGGAACTCGGGCTTAGGCACTTGTGTGTAGTTCCAAAGACTCCCGGAGTAAGTTCAATTTTCTGTTACAGTGTAAATAAGGTGTCAAATTGGATGGGTCAGTGGTTGGGTAATGGGGAGAACTGGATGCAGAGAAAATGACTACTTATTTGTTACATGTCGAAGTGGGTCGGGTCAGGCAGGGTTTACTAGAATCCTTCTCATTGCTTCAAGTACAATCACCAATCACCAAAATTCTATTATTTCAATTTCAATAATCGATAAAAAGATATTTGAGTGCCTTATGATATGTTTGATGTGTGCACTGTTTAGTTTTAAATAAATCCTTATTTAATTCAGTTGACCCATTAGAGATAAAAAATAACCCGACTTCTCATCATTAATTAGTAAATTATCAAATGGGTCAAGATTGCCACCTACAATGGAATCAATACGATGCTTGACAAAAATCCTGTTATGTGACTGACACTTGTTTTCTACTTTTTTTTTTTTGCAGAGGCCACCAATTGTTGGTATTTTGACGCGTCATGACTTTATGCCCGAGCACGTATTGGGTCTTTACCCGGGCATTGACAAGCAGAAATAGATGGATAAGGTGATAAACAGTCAAACACACCATGACCACCATATGAGGATGCTTTAGGTATTTTTAGTATTTATATGTGATTTTAGTGACCTGATAACGTTTATTAATTATTAATTGCGAAATGCCATACCTGGAAAGTTTTTTATGCTTAGTTTTAGTGATGTTGACGTAAAAATGTAATAGGAAATAAGAAAAAAAATATAGAATATGGAAATAATAAAAGAAACAGGTAATATGGATATGTTGTTGTGGTCAATTGTTAATTTTCGTATCATAAAAAGCTTAAATCGTCTATGCAAAACACAAGTGAAATGTCTCATTTTGAGGTTGGAAGCAATAGCTGCATATAATTTTGGTTTCAATTTTTAAAGTCATTTGGTATCTTGCAATTACTAGAGTGCTGCAAAAAAGGAACAGGTAAGGGAAACATAAAAAATAAATAATGTATGTTTGATGCGTTACGTTTATGAAGTTATTTAACTCAATTGTCTATTTTCATGACTTTATCAGTTACTACTTTTTATTTGTGAGATTTTCTTCCATTACAAGTTAAAAAGGTATTCCTTTTTATCTGTACCATTAATTTTGCTTATTACTATACCCCTTTATTCTCATTTTTTTTTTATCTCACTTTTTATTTAACAGCAAATATGTATTACTCCATAAACAAAGGTTTCTAGTTATAGCAAAAAGCTGGAAGAGATTGCAGAAACTTACATAACCAAGAGTTCTAACAATATCACTTCTTTAATGAATAAGTGTTCAAATAAATGCTATTTCGATAACACCATAAACATAATCACAGTGACGACGAATGTAAAATCCCGATGTATTCTAGTCATCAAAACATAACGACCACTATGTCCAATAATGAAGAATCGACATATGGCAGTCCGTCCATATTCGGATCTTCCTCCACACATTACAAAGTTAACCTTTATAAAATTTAATCTAAAGATTATAAATTAGGCTTATCAGACTGCTAGTATTAGTGGCGTAGTTGGAGCTTCGTTGCCACCGCAGTGTATGCCGTTGATACTAGCTGCCTTCTTTCATACTTTTAGAACACACCTCGAATTATCACTAAAATTCTCTCTATAATTGTATTTTATTCTCGTTCGTAAATGGATAACGACGATCCAAATTATAAAGAAAGGGTAGCACTTGCAAATGCTTACAATCCTTTACAAGCTCTGCTTACAATCCTTTACAAGCTCTCGATGCTATCCATTTTTTTGAAGAAGATGATGACGATAATGTTGTTGAATCTTTAGCTAGAGCTTCTAGAAGACATTTCCCGAGAAATCATAATGGAACGGCCAAGCGATTGTTCGATGATTGTTTTTCCGATACACCCACTTTCCCGCATGATGTTTTCCGAAGACGCTTCCCAATGAGTAGGTATGAGTTTATCCGTATATGCCAATGTATAATTAATTTTAATCAGGAAGATATTCTCAATTATATTCGTTATTTTATTCAAAAGCGGGATGTTGCCGATTTTTATGGTTTTAATGTTTTTACAAAATGTACGTCCGCTATATGACAATAACCGCACGATGTTGCACACGATTATATGGGTGAAGCAACATCTTATAGATGTTCGGACAACTTTTGAAAGAGTGTGTTACACTTATACTCAATCGAGTACATGAGAGTCAAAATGCACAAGATGTCCAACGTTTAATTTCAAAACTTGCAAAGATACATGGTTTTTCAGGGATGCTCGAAAGTATCGATTGTATGCATTGGGGTTGGAGAAATTGCCCAGTTGCTTGAAAATGGCAATATACACGAGGTGATCATGGTCACCCGACAATAATGTAAGATGCGGTGGCCTCGTATGATACATGGATTGGCATGATTTTTTTGACCCGCAGGTTCAAAGAACGACATCAACGTACTAAATCAGTCGAATTTATTTGATGAATTATTACAAGATATGTCACCTATGTGTGACTATATGGTGAATGGGAAACAATTCACTAAAGGGTATTATTAAGCCGATGGAATTTATCCAGAATGGACAACACTTATTAAATCGTTAAAAAGTACGTTTGACCCAAAGCCAGCAAAATTTAAAAGATCCCAAAAGTCTGCAAGAAACAATATTGAATGAATTTTCAGTATAAAATCGTTAAAAATCCAGCAAGACAATTCTTATCAGCAAAATTCAAATCATTATGTATAGTTGTGTTCTCTTACACAATATGATAACCGAAGACAATGAGCGTGCATTTTATGAACTGAGGGAAGGTTACCCACCTGCTCATCGTCCTCGACAATTAAACAATCGAGAAAGGGTTGACCTACATACGGGAAAGGATAGAGAACTATAAGATTCAACCATTCATCATTTTCTCCGAACATGATGAATGACGAAGATGTAGATGAAGAAGAGGATGAAGATGAAGAAGCCGACGAAGAGGAATAAGATAACGAGAGTTGTTTTATATTTTTAGTTATGTTTTTGTTAATTTATTTTTAATTTAGTTGTATATTTCTTAAATTTAATGTAATGTTATTTTGAATTAATGAGATCTTTTAATGTTAAATAATTACCCACTTTGTCCCAAAAAAAGTGTCAGGTTTGACTATTTGTTGGATTTAAGATATATTAGTGAAATGTCTAATTTGTCCCTCATTTAATGTTGTTGTAAAGAGTAAGTAATAAATTAATTGGTATATTTGATATTGAATTTTCAATAATAAAATGGTAGAATTGGAACATTAGTGGCTTATAATAGTTATTTAAAGTAAGGGACAATATTTTTGAGACAACAAAAATAGTAAGGAGGATAGTTTTTTTAGGACGGAGGGAGTATATTTTAATTAATTATAATAGATATTACTCCTATAATTTATTTATTATATATAATTATAATTATAAATAATAATAATTAATAATAATAATAATAATAATAATAATAATAATAATAATAATAATAATAATAATGAATAATAATAATGAATAATAATAATGAATAATTATTTATACATAATATAAATTAATAATATTAGATATTTAGATATAATAAGTATAAATACTCCATTCGTTCCAAATCTATTTCCTGTTTTGACTTTAAAGGCCTTTTCTTTCAAACTTTGACCTTAAATTATTTTTTATGTGTTACATAATACTTTATGAACGTTATACCGTTAAAAATATATTTCTAAAAAACTAATTCATTGATATAAAATTTATCAATTAATATATACTGTAATACAAAAAAAAAAGTCAAAGTTGTAAGAAAAAAACCTCAAAAGTCAAAAATGACAACAGATTTGGGACGGGGGGAGTAATATAAGTGGGTCTAGTGTGGTTGTGAAAAAATATGTTATGGATACTGGTGTAGTGTGATGGGTTAGTGTTGGAAAGAAAATAGTGAGATGACGTTGATGTGACACAATGTCATTATGAAAACATGTGTCATGAATAAAAGTAGTCTCAATAACTCATTATGTTTCCTTTCATAAAACTTATCAATAGTTTAAAGTTGTGAATATATGCACTGACTACACGTTATGGGGTCTCAACAATGGGGCTCGTTGAACCATAACAATGACGACCCTTGTGCCATCGTTGTCAATGCCATCGCGGTGATGTTGTAGGGGCGGTCCACGGTTACGAGAACGGAAAGGGAGGAATTTGATTGGTCAATTTTTTTTTAAATTTTTCTATTAACTCAACTATTAATAATATTTTATTACATTATCCACAACACAATATTTACCACATCACCAAGTCACCAACTCTATCCCAAAACACTGTAACATTAGCATAAAATAAATCAACTTCACAATTTCACAACATCGCAACATTTACCATTATCATTTTAATATTAGTTTTAAAACTTCTTACGTTAATATTAGATCATTCATCGCTTCAATTTTTAATTTTGTCGATTTATATACAACATTTACCATTTTATTTATTAGTAGTTATAAATACTTTTAAAACTTCTTTACATTAATATTTTAATATTGTATTAATTATTAATTATAATTATAATATTCATATGATAAATAAGTATCAATTTTTTCAATAAAATGAGAAATTAAATAAACAAAAGTGGATTAAATCATCAAAACGATGAAGAGACTACAAGAACACAACTGGACAAACTTTACGACAAACACATGTAATTGACTAGAAACTAACAATTGAAAACTTAACTATTAAACGAACTAAACATAGCTGGTATATGGTAAAACCCAATAACTAAATCACCGAGCTCCAAAACCAAAGTAAAAGGACACCCCAACTATCCAAAACTCTTGAGCCATCCGGATCTTTACTTCGTCATCACATCCAAGTTGGCGAAAGCCAAACCAAAGAAAACATAAGCATTACCGAGCTATGAACATCGTGAAAAAGCCGGGCGAAAAAAAACTAGAAAGACATTGAAGTATAAACGGTTATTAACAAATAGAAAACAAATGGAAAACTAAAACTCAAATCCAAAGACCTATTATAAATCGTCAAAGCCTCTAAGTAAATAATTATTGTTATAATTATTGGACTAAACAAGTTAGTTGACCAAGTGGGTGATGAATTTTATCACGCATCACTTGTTATTAGGTCTTTACCTTAAGTTTTAAGTTAAATAACATTACATACATGGTAATTTTGTAGTATATATACACTCTGAATGTATGCTTGTAAACTTGTACTCGTATCATTTAACATTTATTTGACGTGTTTTCTTTCTCCACATTCTACTCTTGCATTATTAAGAAATTTATTATAGTAAGATACTAAGATTAGCACTAAAAGTTATTAATGACAACTTAATCACAACAAATATTAACTTTTGAAAATTTTGTGGTAAATATTTCAAAAGCTACGTATTTTAATCAATGAAGAAATAAGTGATCCAAAATTCCATTATCAGGCACCATAAATGTAAAAATGAAATTTTGGATTTAACACAGGCAAATCTAAAATCTACTGTCAGTGTAACGTTAAATCCCTAAAGATTCACATTTCTCCGAAGTGGTGAGAGGAATCACATCACATCTCATACTCGTATTTCATCTCATGTTTTAAAAAATCTCCCAAAAATTCATTCCTCCTTTTGTTTTGCATCATCATCATCATTATCATTCTCTCTGTTAACTCCCAACCAATTTAAATTTCAAAACACATTTTTAAATCTCACTGTAGAACCCTAACAAAAACCACCCGATCCATTGCTTTTTCATCAAAAACCTCTCGTTTACTTCGATTCAACTCCCTTACATACACGATCTGTGATTACATAACATTCGATCTGATCGAACATGGATGCGATTGAAGAATTAGCGCAACTTGCAGATTCGATGCTGCAAGCTGCCGCGCTGTTGAACGATGAAGATGTTGACGAAAACTCACCGTCTGATTCAAGACGTCCTTCTACATTTTTGAACGTCGTAGCTCTTGGAAATACCGTAAGTGTTTATTTTACGTGATATGATTTAATTAGTTATCTGATTGTGTTGATTTATTGGTGTAGTCGGTGGATCTGCTGATATGTTTGTGTTAGAGCCCTAATTTGATGAATATTTAGATTGATTGATGAGTTTGTTGAATCTGATATTTGAAGTAATTAGTTGAGCTGAAACTAAGGTTACTTTATTATCTGATAGATTATTTTTTTTGTACACAACACTGTTATACTTATATTGAACGTTATTTTTCATATATGCTTGGGAGGTACTAACATTATTTTTATTTTAGACATGTGGATCTTTAATAACGCTGGGATTTAATTGGATTTAATTTCGCTGGAAGGTAATTATTGATAGTTGAGAAGTGATGCTTGTTTGGTTTAGGATATAGGATTTAGGAATTAGGATTTAGAAAATCGTGTGGAATGACAGAATTTTGATAGTATGGTCACACATTGGGTGAGTTTGTTCTCTGGCCTGTAGCTATTAGACAGCAGTTTGTTTGATAATGTGATTGTAATTTAACGGTGTAATCTGTTACAAACTGAATCGTCTAAGTTGGTTGGGTAGTTTGTTGCCAAAATGTTATTGAGATAAGGGAGGTAGTATTTGTTGGTTCTATTGATGGATTTAGAGGATGAGGAGATATTTGTGTGCGGATTTATTTTCTTCAGCAAATTTTAGGGTATGTGTGTTTCGGTTATATTTACTTACTGTATGTAACCTGGGCTAAATGACGACATTATCACTGCATTTCTCATGTTTATGTCATAGTAACTATTGTTGCATCCATGTTGATGTATTGTTTATTTGTTTATGGCCTTTTAAGTGGCATTGGTAGTTAAAGAAATTGGTATGTAATTTCATTATTCTGTGATTTGGATGCAGCTAAAGTTCTTTTTCATGTTCCTAAAAGTGTTACCCCTTACTTGTAAACACTTTTCTACTTGTCTCCGATTTCTAACATTTGTTGCATACATAAAACATTAAAAAGTGATGGCTTGAAAATACAGTTATCCTACTGACAACTGACCTCAATCCCAATTTAGTTCCTGAAGATGAGTGAAGTTCCAGTATCGTCTACTTGAAGTATTTGTACTAAATGCTAACCACATCTTATTCTTGCACCTATTTCATTTCATTGCTTTAAAGAGTTTAACTGTCTTCTTTATTTCCTGCCTTTTGTTTACTTCTTTAAATCTTTGGTTCTTTATCATCGACTTAAGCATGGTAGCTAGTTTTGATCATGGGTTACCAATTGTACAGAGTGCAGGTAAATCTGCAGTTTTGAACAGTTTGATTGGACATCCTGCTTTGGTACGTTTTTCCTTATATCCATTTATCAATCTGGTCCTTAATCTTCAGTTTATAACTTCACTAAAAAAATTATGATTAGCACACAAGTTGTAATAAATTCACAAGATAAGAATTTGTTACATCAGTTACTAGTGCACATTACATATGTTGCTAGAGTATTCTTATTTTTCAGTAGTGTAGAGGTCTGGAACCGTGAGCTTAAATTTGTTAATTCTCACCTTTATTTCACAGCCAACGGGCGAAGGTGGTGCAACCCGTGCACCTATATGCATTGATTTAAAAAGGGATGATAACTTAAGCAGCAAATCAATTGTACTGCAGATTGATAGTAAATCCCAGCCTGTGTCTGCAAGTGAGTTCTCATATCATATTTTAGGTCATTTAACGTATCCATATACATGTAGGAAGTGGGTTGTATACCAAATGTGAGTTCTATTCTAACGATGTTGAGTGTGAATGCTTTCTTGGGTCCAACAACAGGTGCTCTTCGGCATTCATTACAAGATAGGCTAAGTAAAATTTCAAGCAAGAGTCGGGATGAAATATATCTGAAGCTTAAAACAAGTACAGGTGAGTTTTGATATATTCATTACTTGGAGTAACTTAGAATTTGGACACTTGATTTCCTAACTATAATACATGTTCTGCAGCTCCTCCTTTGAAATTGGTTGATTTACCTGGAGTAGATAAGGGAAATCTTGATGAGTTTTTGGTTAGTACCTCTGAAACCGACTGTTTTGATGTCTTCAATATTAATTATATAGACAACACACAGTTGCAATTTATTTATTTATTTATTTATTCTTGCAGAGTCAGTATGCTCAACACAATGATGCAATTTTGCTGGTTGTGATACCTGCTGCTCAGGCACCCGAAATTGCTTCTGCAAAAGCCCTCAGAATTGCAAAGGAATATGATGGAGAATGTGAGTTTGCTTCTGCATCTGTAGTTCTTTCTTAAAAAGCATTTGGCACACTAGAATCATGGAAGGAATTGAATGCACCATTAGTTGGAATGAAAAATGTCGTTTGTCTTTATTATCACTACATAAAAAGTTCTTTAAGTTCTTTCAAATATCCTTTAAAGTAGAGATGCAATTAAGTATCCTCTTCCTAAATATGGATTGAATAAACTGCCTATAAATGTTCATTCTGTTCCCATTGGCCAACCAAATAGGATAATGGAAGTATGGACTGTATGATCAATTCATTACCTTGCTTATACAATTACCCTGTTTGTTCCATTTCAACATAATTTGATTTTAGCCAACGAGGCCCCTATATACTCGTTCGGCATCACATTTTTTTGCCAGCTTGTTATTCTATTCAGCTCTTAATTATTTCTTATGTGTTTACTGTAGCAACAAGAACAATTGGTGTCATCAGTAAAATAGATCAAGCATCTTCGGATCCCAAAATCCTTGCTGCCGTTCAGGCACTGCTGCTGGGCCAAGGCCCACGGAGTACAGCTGATATCCCATGGGTTGCTCTAATTGGGCAGTCAGTTTCAATTGCTTCAGCACAATCGGGAAACGTGGGGTCCGATAACTCGTTAGAAACTGCTTGGCGAGCTGAAAGTGAAAGTCTAAAATCTATATTGACGGGAGCCCCTCAGAGCAAGCTTGGTAGATTAGCCCTTGTGGAAACTCTTGCTAATCAAATTCGTAGCCGAATGAAAGTTAGGGTTCCAAGTCTTTTATCAGGGTATGTTTGTTTATCTATAAACATTTTCTACAAAGCTGTTCATTTATGTGCTGATTTTCTGTATATCGTTATTATTTTTTGAATACCTTTGTGTGCTCTATGCGTAATATCCATGTCTTATCTATGATATTGTATCACTTTAGTAGTGATTTTGCACTGCTTCTCTCAAGTATGAAATACATGAAGAGTTGCTACCCGATGTTGGTAAACGTATGTGTTACAGATAGTGTGTACTCCACCTCTGTCCCAAATCTATTGTCCCAAGACAAAAAACACACATTTTAAGAAAAAGTAACTAACACATGTACTTTTTTATGAAATTTCCAGTTTTACTCCTTACTTTTTACCTCTGTTTTTGTCTTGCATGTATAAAGTAGGGAACAAAAGAACTTTATCACATTATTCTCATCCATTTATGGAAGTGGACAATTGATTTGGGATATCCCAGAATGGAATAGTGGACAATAGAAATGGGACGGAGAGTATTACATAAGAAAAGAACCTTAATAATTGTTTTACATGTTTGTAGATCATGTTATGTTATCTACTTGTAATAGATAAAATCCTGTGAATGGGCTTTGATACTGAACCGGATTTTGTGTATACAGCTATACGTCTTCCTCAACTTTATCATTGTTTTTATGTCATTAATGGATAATTGTATGGCACAACCAACGCAATAGTTGTTATCATCATCATCATCATCCGTTTGGTTATATGCTGTATGAGGCTTTAGATTAATTTGTTCTTATTATTTTTCACACAGGCTTCAGGGTAAGTCGCAAATTGTGCAAGATGAGTTGGTAAGGCTTGGAGAATCAATGGTCACCAGTTCCGAAGGTACACGAGCTTTAGCTTTAGAGCTTTGTCGAGAATTTGAGGACAAATTTCTTCAACATATTATGACCGGGGAGGTAAGAACATAGTACAAAAAGTATCAGTTATACTGTAGTAATTTACTACATTCTCCCACTAATCATAGATACAAATGTTATACATTTATCTTTACAATATTGTAGAAACATAATAATGTTGGTTTTGTTTACCTACGTGTTTTCATCTATTACAGGGTAGTGGTTGGAAGGTTGTTGCAAGTTTTGAAGGTAACTTTCCAAATAGGATCAAACAGCTTCCTCTTGACAGACATTTCGACCTACAAAACGTCAAGAGAGTATGTTCTTTAGGTTATTTTTTCAGTGATTAACTCGATATATTTTTGATACTCTATAATGACTGCTGACTTGGCACCAGATTGTCCTAGAAGCAGATGGTTATCAACCTTACCTCATATCTCCTGAGAAAGGATTGCGGTCCCTAATAAAAATTGTTTTAGATATGGCAAAGGAGCCATCACGTCTATGTGTTGATGAGGTAACTATGCACTTTTTTTTGTTTTGTTTTTTGTTTTTTTTTTTTGTTTTTTATGATTTCTTTTCATTATTGGAGGACTCCATAATGTGGATGCTGCTTAATTTGTCTCCCTTTTTGTTTTTAATTGGAAATGTCCATCTTTTGTGTACAAATTTTTTACATTTTGGTGCCATTTAGGAACTTAGTGTTTCTAATGTTGAGAAGTCATTGGTAAAATGCCATTTAGGAACTTAGTGTTTCTAATGTTGAGAAGTCATTGGTAAAATCAAGTTACTAATTTTTCGATCGAAGCATATGTTTCTCTTTTATTGCACTCACTTTTTACTCGGTTCTTCACCAAATTTATTGATATTTGTTCTCAATAATGCTAATTAGTTCGGACATTTTATATACGTGGGAGGATATTATTTGTTAATTTTCTGATTAACTGTAACTGTCGTTTTTATCATTAATTTGATGAATTCAGGTTCATCGTGTACTTGCCGACATTGTCTCAGCATCAGCTAATGCTACACCAGGGCTCGGTAGATATCCTGTGTTCAAGAGAGAGGTACTTATATATAAATTGATATTTCCTGTTTAACATCTGCAAGAGTTTTTTGCTTTTGATGCTTTATCCTCATTAATAATTAATTATCTATGTTAAAATTGTTTAAAATAGGTGGTGGCAATTGCTACTACTGCTCTGGAGGGATTTAAAAATGAGGCAAAGACCATGGTGACTGCACTTGTTGACATGGAGCGTGTATTTGTTCCACCACAACATTTCATTCGTTTGGTACAGAGAAGGTACATTCAATATAGCTTAACTGATTGTGATTAAAATGGGCTTTGACCTTTGCTGATTTTTGTCTTTTTATATCTATTTTTTATTTTTATTGATAATGATAATTTTTTTACTTTTCATCATTTGATGGGGGTATCAACTGCATGAAATTTTATGGGTTTAGCATGTTTTCGAATATGACACAAGTGTGGGTTGATATCTTTATATATAAACTTATGCCTTTTTCTTGTATCAGGATGGATAGGCAGAGACGAGAGGAGGAGATTAAAAACAAATCTTCCAAGAAAGCTGTTGATGCAGAACAATCCTTACTAAATAGGGTAAGTCACGGTTGACTCTATAGCATCCTTCATTATTTCATTTAATTCATCTAAATAGAATTTGGGGAGTTTTTTTTCCCTTTTCTGAAGCTTTCTTTCACTTGTTTATTTTTAATTTCTTTTATTATAGTTCTATTTTCTTATTTGGTTATAGGCAGCAAGTCCTCAAACAGGTGGGACCTCAAAATCATTGAAGGATACAAAGCAAGATAAAGATGCACAAGAGGAACCTACTTTAAAGACTGCAGGACCTGAGGGGGAGATAACAGCAGGTTTACACCTTGGCATTTAATTGATTTTACCGTGTGATACTTAACATTAATAATTATCTTATATCTAGAGCAATCATCATAACTTGATAAGTTATCTTCAATAGATCATCAGTCGTTTGTATATCCCTATATGGTTTGTGCCTTTGTGGTGAGATATTGATACATAGAACATCTAGCATTGTATGATTTAGGCCAACATATTTTAATATTGGAGACGATACACATATGTAAGCAGTCGGGCTCAATTAAAAAGATTTGGGGCTACTATATCATAACAGCAAATGGAATAATATTTGTTATGGAATACAACATCATCTGAATTGCTTTTCGTGTTTACAATCTCATAACAGCAAGTGGAACGGATATTGCCTTTAAGGACATATCCAGATGATTCTATGCATTTAAAAATGTTTATGATGTATCTATGGCGTTTCTTTTTTTCATGCAGGATTCTTATTGAAGAAAAGTGCAAAAACTAATGGATGGAGTAGAAGATGGTTCGTCTTAAATGAAAAAACTGGAAAGGTTAGTAACGTGGTAGGAGCTTTTTGGTATACTTGATAGCAGTTTTAAACACCCATTAAAACAGTCTCGTAGGCTTACGTGTACGTCTTAGATGGATCATTTGGTACAATTGGATTGTGTTGTTTATGCCGATGGAGTATTTAATCACTGTTTGAGATTTTATGATTCCAGTTTTGCCAGTGAATAGTTTGATATTGGTTTCGTTAATTTCATAAAAATTATTATTTCGGTTAAATATTTTCAAATGCTAATGAGAAATAGACCAATACATGTATCTGAAATCATCATTCTATCTGTTTTTTTATTTATTTATTTATATTTTTTTCTTTGAAACTTCTTTTTGTTGAACACTGTAATTTGTTGGTTGCTTGTCACATTGTTTTAAATTCATCTTAGCTTGTGAATTTAGACATGTTAGCTCTTTTTATGCAGCTTGGATATACTAAGAAACAAGAAGAGAGAAATTTCCGTGGCGTGATCACTTTAGAGGTATGTGCCGAGTATCTTTTTCACAAAATTCATGTTAATTTTAATTACTTAAACATAATTAGATTATATTGTCTGTTGATTATCTAGTTCAACTTAATAATTTTAGTTGTTGATGAGATTATGGATCTTCACTATGAATAGTATCAAATATCAACACCATATATGCTTCTCAATTCTTTGCTTATTTTTTGACTGATTGTTTTATCAACCCTTGATATTTGTTGGTAACTTTTTGTATTTACTAAGTTCGAATATCTTCTCTGAACGCGCGAAGTATCAATGCTGTTTTTTGTTTATTATATGGAAATTTGCCAAACATATTTAGTTTTATTTATAAATCATTGGATGTATTCATCAGGATTGTGTCGTAGAAGAAGTTGAAGATGATGAGCCCCCATCCAAAAGTTCAAAAGATAAGAAGTCAAAAGTGGAAGAAAAACCACCTAGTCTGGTTTTTAAGATAACGAGCAAGGTTGCATATAAGACCGTGCTAAAAGGTAAATTTTTGGGGTGAAACGTCATTCTGGTCATGTTTACTAAGTAGGCATATTTTCTCTAAGATGCATGCCAATGCAGACCTAAAGTTTAAAGTGGTTATACAGCTCATAGTGCTGTTCTATTGAAGGCGGAGAGTCCCGTAGATAAAGCTGAATGGTTAAACAAGTTAAGAGTTGTAATGGGTGCTAAAGGGGGTGAAGTCAAATTGAAGCCTGATGGTCCTCCCATTCGACACACTCATTCAGACGGTTCTCTTGTAAGTTATATCATATTGATTTTTGCCTGCCATTTAACTCTTCATTCAAGTGATTGGGGTTTTGTTCTAATAGAGGTGTCATTTTGAATCATTTACTTAAAGATATGCCAATTATCTTCATGTGTTGTCTCTAAAAGGTAAATGAATCAAGTGGGTCCAACTTTGCTCAAAGTGTGTTGTTAAAGTGTAAAGCCTTCTAAGTATTTTAATCAAAATATCAGATTATTATTAAAAATTGAAAATATAATTATTCAACTGTGTGGTAGGAGTTAGTAGTATCAAGTATTAACTAGTTGCTTTTGAATTATAGGATACAATGGCTAGAAAGCCTGTAGATCCAGAGGAAGAACTTCGTTGGATGGCCCAAGAAGTACGTGGTTATGTTGAAGCAGTTCTCAACAGTCTTGCAGCCAATGTCCCAAAGGTAATTAATTATCCTTTATACCCCTGTCCAAGTTTATGCTCTTCTATCTGTCCTATTGTTATTTGAGTATATTTCTGTCATTTATATTTTGGATCTGGTTTTGCAGGCGGTTGTACTTTGCCAAGTTGAAAAGGCCAAAGAAGATATGCTGAATAAACTCTACAGTTCTATAAGGTTAGTTGTTATATCTTATTCTCCTCGAGTACTACACTATTGAAAGAAAACATAGATTCTACACTATTCCTTGCCATTATCTAATGTCAACGAATTATATAAACCAAAATCACAATGGTTTTTGAAACGTAATGTAAAGTTGGTGACTATTGAGGTTAAATGCACATCATAACATAAACATGGTGACAATTTTGACCATTTACTTATGAATAGGGTTGGTTGGGTTGGTTTCCATAATCATCTGTTCAAACTGATGAAAATAAAACTTGCTTTAGAAAAAAAAAATAGGCAACATGAGTCAAAGTCAACAAAATGTATTTTTAAACATAAATTATCCACTATGTATTACTATAGGAGTATTTATTAAGGTAAGAGAAGTAAGAGCTTTGTAGTCCCGTCCGAGGCATTATCTATACGAGAATTGGAATGTTAAGCAAAAGCTTATTCGGGTCAACCTGACCATTGTATAAATCTGATCTTATTTGTTATACAACGCAAGTGTTTTATTCTCTATTTTTGTTGCTAACTTTCGTTTACATGGTCAAAAGTTCCCAAAGTACAGCGAAGATTGAGGAGCTACTTCAAGAGGATGGTAATGTTAAACGTAAAAGAGAGAAAGTACAGAAACAATCTTCCCTGCTTTCCAAACTCACCAGGCAACTCAGTATACATGATAATAGAGCAGCTGCAGCGACAGGCAGCTCAAATGATAGTCCTGCAGGTAATAATTCGTTAAAACTTCCATTGTCTCTCTTCATAAAAGCTAGAAGTGACAAAATTGGTGTGTCAACTTAACAAGTCAAATTGGTAGTTTTGTTGGCCGGGGTGGCCCACAACACAATTTGTTCAAATTATTTGGACTTATGGTTAAAGTTACAAATATTTATTTCTGATACTCCCCTCCATCCCAAAATATTGTCCTGCTTTGACTTTTTAAGTCTTTCTTGTGCAACTTATAATTTTCTATATTTTTGTTTGTGTTATATAATATTTGACGAAATTTATACCAGCGAAGACATATTTAAAACCGAATCCATTTATATACAAGTGTACAACACAAATAAAAATATTGAAAGTCAAAATTTAAAAAGAAAGACTTTGAAAAGTCAAACGGGACAGTTATAAATGGGACGGAGGGAGTAACATATTTATATTTATTGGATAAAATGATATAGGAAATTATATGCATTGTGAGGTAATCCTTAAACCCATCTCAAGCTTTTAATAGCTTGCTTGCCAAAAAATAATAATCCAGAATTGGCCAATGATAAAATCGTAAACAAATGAGCTAAAATTGCCACTTTTAGTATTTGAAATCCATGTCATCATCTAGATATTCATGATCTGACCATTTTTATTATGGTGTCATTAACAGAAAGTCCAAGAAATGGTGGAGCCTCAGGAGGTGACTGGAGATCTGCTTTTGATTCTGCTGCCAATGGCCCCTCATCCCTCGACTCTAGATTTGGATCCAATGGCCACAGTCGCAGGAGCATTTCGCCTTCTGAGAACGGTGACGATGGCCCACGCGCCAGATCAAGCTCCGCCGGTCGCCGCAGCACACCTAACCGATTGCCACCAGCACCACCTGGTTCTGGTTCTGGCTATAGGTTTTAGATTATAGTTATTAAAAAAAATATTGGACCTGAATCAAGCATTCTTGTTGGGATGGGTGTATGGCCTTGTCCCTGATCTAGATACGGAGCTTCTCGTGCACGTGTTCAAACTATGTTATGGCATGTTCTTTTTTGAACACATTTATTGTAGATAGATATATTTGATATTAATCTCTGGTAATTTGGTCCGTGCGGGGTGGTGTATTTTGTATTCTTTATTTTCTACATAGAGGTATTATTCAACTTATTTCCCACTATGAGGGATGGATTTGTATTTTCTAAGAGTTTTGATGCTTGGAAACTAGATCTGTTTGTATGATTATTCGATTCGATGATGTTAAATAACTGATCACCGGACTTGTTTGAGTACACGCCTACAAGTTCAGTTTCCTTTAAAACCTAAAGAATGGTATATTTTTATTGGTGTCTATAAATTGCTTGGTCTATCTTCCTGTAAATCGTACATTGGCAATAGATAGCAAAAAAGGCATTTCAAAGGCAAACTAGCTAATTCCATACATGTTGAAAAACTAACTTCATTTTGTTGAAGTTTTGTTTTTGTAGATGAAACTAGATCCGGATCGGCCCGCGCGATGCGGCGGGACCTTCCGGGTTGATTATTCATATTTAACGTAGCGTTTTGTATTTATAGAATTAAAAATGCGTTGTGGCGGGTGTGTGTGGATACACGTGTTTAGTACTCAGTATACCTAATGGCATGCACGTTTTAAACACTGTTTTGAGTTGTTTATTACACGTGTATATATATATGTATAAAAGATAGCCCGAAATATTTGGCGATTTTTAAAAAAACATCCGTTTCGCGTATAGTTAGTTGCATTGTGTTCGTAAAATTATTTCGAGTTGAACGGTGGTGATTGAAAAATTAATTGTGTGGCGAGCGGGAAGATATGAGCCGTTAAAAAATTTGATGAAGTTTATTCAAGTGTTTTCAATAAAATAATAATTTTACACTATTTACGTCTGAGAAGTTGACAAAATGAACATTGTTTGAGGGGTAGTTCTATAAATTTGTTGTGTTGTCGTTTTGAAAAGCGTAAAGATGCTTAAACGACGAAAACCTCCACCTCTTTTAGTATTATAGGATTAATAACTAGTTTACGAACCCTCGCTTCGCGCCGGGGGTTCGGTTTTCAATGTATTTTAGTGCGTTTAGTTTGTAAAATTATTTCGTGGCTAACGATGATGTCGTTGAAGCGCAACTCGAGGCGAACTAAAAGGTATAATCCGTTAAAGATTTAAATGTTATTTTAAATTAACAATATATGTGCTATGTGCATCTCCGCGTTTCGCTATGGAATTGTCGACTTTTAAAAATTTAACGCAAAATCAACGTGTATGAAAAGTACCTCAAATATTTAGCGTTTTTTAAAAAGATTCCATTTTGCGTATAGTTAGTGACATTGTGTTCCTAAAATTATTTCGAGTTTAACGATGGTGTCGGAAAAATTTAACTCGTTGCGAGCAAGAAGATATGACCCGTTGAATATTTGGGTGGAGTTTAGTTAAGATTTTTTATGAAGCAAATCGAGCTTGTCACTTAAAAGAGTGGCTGAAGGTATCGTGTTCTTATGTTTGCACCAATCACCATCATATTCAGCATGATCATACATGCAGATGAATCTCATGTAACACCATTTCTATCTGAATGGTGATGTGCTTTCCTAGACTAAATCAAATGGCCACATGTTTCACATTCAAAACCAAAGTAGTAGCAGGCTGCCGTGTGCCCATGGCCACTACCTCTAAACTTCGTTTCTCTCCAAGAAAGAACGAAAAAACCATAAACAATGGAGTCCTTCAAATTTCGTTTAGCAATTACCCAAGTAAACATATGCATTCTGTTTAATTTATAAATTTATACACATTTATATTCACGATATTAGTTTAGAAGAAATGAAGTTGACGTATTATTTCCAAGATGAAAGAGTGCACGTACCCTTGAGAATCCAATTTTTAATACAACATAAGCATCAAGATAATGGAAAAAGCAGCTTAAATGACTATCAACTCTAATAACTAACATGACTGCACAAGATAAACGGAAACCAACCATGAAGCAACTTGCCGACATCAATGATCAAATAACAAAAGGCTTTCCGTATAATTAACATCAACCGCAGACCGACTAACAGCAACTTCAAGATGATGAACTTCAGTTTGAAGGCTTTCAAGATCAAATGAAACAAGCTCCCTCTCCAAATTAGCATATAAAAACTTCCCACTTCTCGTAAACCCTAATGTCCACCACACACCTCTATAACACTGAATCGTATACGCTTTTGTCCAACTCCGGCTATACAAATCCAACTTCCACAACACCAGAATATCATTTTGTCCACCAAAGAACTTCGAGTATATAGCAAACAACGATTCAGCTGATCCCCTCACCGCCAATAAAGAAAACGGAAAATCAACTGAAGGCTGTTCAATCTCCCTAAACTTCTCATCATCAAGATCAAATGACATGATGTAGTTCTCCAAAGGATCATCTCGAATACTTTTAAATCCCATCCAATAAAAAACCCCTTTATGAGACGTCACTACACTTTGTGTCACAATCGGCGGAACTTCAGTACAAACAATCTTCCACGCATTCGTTTTCAAACTATAAATCTCAACTAAAGGGGACACATCTACAGACGTAAAACTACGGCCTTCCGTAAAGTAAACAAGACGAATCACCTTATAATCGTTACTCAATTCATGAAAACCAAACCCTAGTCGCAACACGATCCATTTGTCATCCGTAAACTCGTCCGAAAACTGCGATGGTGGAAGCTTCTTACTAGCATTAACTAATGGGTTCCATATATACACATCATTACCTAAATTATAATCCAATCCAGGTGCTAAACACAACAATCCGTTACACGAACCGATGAAATTTAAAGATGATTTATGATTAGGACTGACAATGAAGGGAGTCTGAATAACAGACAATAATTTAAAAGTGGTATCAAATACTAGATGACAGGAATTAGGGCTACCAAACAGTATATATCCGTTATCATGATGCTTATAACGATTAATGAACGAATTGAAATGTGAAATGACGAAATTAGGGTTTCTGATGAGAGTGTACCATGATTTGCAAACGGAGGTGCATCGGATTAGGGTTTTGACTGGTAATCGTATGAATATATCGATTATAAGCTCCGGTAGTAAGTAGTCAAAACTTGATTCAATCATCTGTTCTACCATGGAATTCAATCAATTTTGATGAAAGTAGCAGAAGTGTTATTTACAGACACCGTTGAATTTGGATTTTTTTTTTTTTTTTAAATAGTAATTTTATTAAACTCCCAAAAATAGAAATTTTACATAATTCGTTACGAAAATGGTAAAACCGAAGTTCCAGACTTCGGATTTGACAAAACCGAAGTTTGGAACTTCGGTTTTAGGTGAGGTGTCAGTAGAAAACCAAAAACGAAGTTTGGAACTACGGTTTTGGTCAAATCCGAAGTTCCAAACTTCGGTTTAGGGTTTTCTGTATTTTTAAACCTTTAATTTACTTAAATAACTTAGATTTGATAGGTTTTTTTACTACTATTACCTTAAAATCAATAATAACATTACAAACAATATAATATTAACAGTAGTAAGATGCAAATACAAATTTTTTGAACAACACTTTTATTAATATCAAAATCACGGTTACATTTTTTTGAAAATAAAAAATACGTAATTAAATATAAACAACACATACAACACATAGAAATTTAACACATAATTAAATTAGATGCAATGGAAGAGGTTGGTTTTTCACAATTGCTTCGTTTTTGATTAAATTCCATTCATCTTCCTCGCAAAGATGCTCGAACTTTCCTTTACCTTCATTTCAAAACATCACGCCCGAGTGTTCTACCGTAGTGTTTTCTTTCAGCCACTCAAACACCTTTGAAATTTTTCATTGACTAACATCCACATTTTGAAAGTACTTATATTTGTACCCATAGTAAAACTTGAATTGTGGTGAAAACTGACCATTCCAATACACATTAATCTGAACAAGAGTTGGTGACATGTTTACAAATTTAAAATTTAGGTATGGAGAAGAGAATGATACATTCGTTTCTTCTAATAGATGTCGGTTTATATAGAGTAGTTTAAAATTGAAAACCGGCATCTCAAAATTCGGTTTCAGTAAAAGCTGCCGAACAGTAAAAGGTAACAGTAAAAGGTAATAGGTAACAGTCTAGTACCTGAGAAACCGAAGTTTCAAACATCGGTTTTGCATGCTTTTTCTAAAAGGTCTGAAACCTAACTTTAAAACTTCGGATTATTTGTAGATTTACGATTATAAAAGTGAATTTTGATTGTTTCACAAACACATAACAAAAATGGATCCGAAATACGTATCAATTGACGTGTATCATGGTTGTGATTTTGAATGGAATGATGGCAAAACGGAACTCTCTAAAGGGCCTAAAATGACGTTTGATAACGTAGATGTTCGGGGCTTTAATATGGAGAAGTTGAATGAGTTTCTTCGAGAAAAGCTAGCAAAGAACCCACGTTCAATGGACATATACTACTACAAACCAGGAGTTGTTGAACCCGAAGCAATGTGCTATGATGAAGAATGGTATACATTAGTAGGGAAAGAGTGTATACTTTCAGAAAAGATAGAGTTGTATGTTTTATTTGGAGTTTTTGAAGGCGCACTTGAGTTCGATACGATGTATGATAGTCATGGTGAATACTATTATGCACCTAGACCTTTTATAAATTAAAGTTACTTGTAATAGATTAGTACTTGAATATGATAAGTAACGTGCAATTTCATTATTTCAACAACACTTTTTTTATTCATAAACATAATTAGCGATTACAACAAACAAAGTACAACAAATTACTACTGAAAACCTATGGCATTCTAGTAGTTGGACAGGTGTTCCTGTTGTGACCTGTTGCCCTGCATATACCACACTTTGGTTTTTTCTTTTCACGTTCATCCATCTGGTTCTTAATACGTTTTGATTGCTTCCTCCCCCTGTGCTTAATCAATCTTGATGGATCGGCCATAATGTTCCATTGTATATGTGCCCAGTAGCTCGCGTCTCTTAGTGGATTAAAATGATGACTATATTGCTCTCTCCATGTAGGTATGAGAGCAAGGTAATCTTTGGTGTTGCCAAATTCCTTGCCAAATTCCACATGAACACCTTTTCTCTTTAAACTCCACTGTGTAATCGGTGCCACCTTCACCACTTCTTTGATAAGTTGACTGAACCTTGAACACACCTTGTTGTTCGTTATAACATGTTGTTTTGTATCTTTGAGCTCTTTTTGCCCGTTCGTTAAAGATGTTAAACATGTTCTTGGACAGTGGTGAATTACATTGCCTTGCATCTCGACTTTGATCGTAGAAGTGTTGTCTGGTGTAATCAAATGTATATTCAATACACGCTTTGATCGGCATCATTCGGGCATGACGAAACACATTGTTGAGGGACTCAACAATATTTGTCGTTGTGTTACCCCAACGACTCCTCAGTCTGTCCCTATACACAGTCCACTTGCCTAAATCATCATCATGCAAATATTGTCAAGCCTCAATACTAGCTTGTTTGATGGCTTTGAGGGAATTCTTGTACAATATTTGATTCGTTGTTGAACCGACTGTCCAACACAAGTGTTTGAGCGATTTTACTTTAGTATATTTGCTCAACAAGTTGCTACGAATGTGGCGCAAACAGAATCTATGTTCCCAACTATACGTTTGAGTACCCATTGCATGCAAGATACCTGGATGTCGATCATGAAATGTCCCGTTCTTATTGATTAAAAACGTTCCATATTAATTGATTTCGTTGCGAGGTTTTGACCTCTATATGAGACGTTTTTCAAAGACTGCATTCATTTTTAAAACAAACCATAACCTTTATTTCATAAATAAAGGTTTAAAAAGCTTTACATAGATTATCAAATAATGATAATCTAAAATATCCTGTTTACACACGACCATTACATAATGGTTTACAATACAAATATGTTACATCGAAATCAGTTTCTTGAATGCAGTTTTTACACAATATCATACAAACATGGACTCCAAATCTTGTCCTTATTTTAGTATGCAACAGCGGAAGCTCTTAGTATTCACCTGAGAATAAACATGCTTTAAACGTCAACAAAAATGTTGGTGAGTTATAGGTTTAACCTATATATATCAAATCGTAACAATAGACCACAAGATTTCATATTTCAATACACATCCCATACATAGAGATAAAAATCATTCATATGGTGAACACCTGGTAACCGACATTAACAAGATGCATATATAAGAATATCCCCATCATTCCGGGACACCCTTCGGATATGATATAAATTTCGAAGTACTAAAGCATCCGGTACTTTGGATGGGATTTGTTAGGCCCAATAGATCTATCTTTAGGATTCGCGTCAATTAGGGTGTCTGTTCCCTAATTCTTAGATTACCAGACTTAATAAAAAGAGGCATATTCGATTTTGATAATTCAACCATAGAATGTAGTTTCACGTACTTGTGTCTATTTTGTAAATCATTTATAAAACCTGCATGTATTCTCATCCCAAAAATATTAGATTTTAAAAGTGGGACTATAACTCACTTTCACAGATTTTTACTTCGTCGGGAAGTAAGACTTGGCCACTGGTTGATTCACGAACCTATGACAATATATACATATATATCAAAGTATGTTCAAAATATATTTACAACACTTTTAATATATTTTGATGTTTTAAGTTTATTAAGTCAGCTGTCCTCGTTAGTAACCTACAACTAGTTGTCTACAGTTAGATGTACAGAAATAAATCAGTAAATATTATCTTGAATCAATCCACGACCCAGTGTATACGTATCTCAGTATTGATCACAACTCAAACTATATATATTTTGGAATCAACCTCAACCCTGTATAGCTAACTCCAACATTCACATATAGAGTGTCTATGGTTGTTCCGAAATATATATAGATGTGTCGACATGATAGGTCGAAACATTGTATACGTGTCTATGGTATCTCAAGATTACATAATATACAATACAAGTTGATTAAGTTATGGTTGGAATAGATTTGTTACCAATTTTCACGTAGCTAAAATGAGAAAAATTATCCAATCTTGTTTTACCCATAACTTCTTCATTTTAAATCCGTTTTGAGTGAATCAAATTGCTATGGTTTCATATTGAACTCTATTTTATGAATCTAAACAGAAAAAGTATAGGTTTATAGTCGGAAAAATAAGTTACAAGTCGTTTTTGTAAAGGTAGTCATTTCAGTCGAAAGAACGACGTCTAGATGACCATTTTAGAAAACATACTTCCACTTTGAGTTTAACCATAATTTTTGGATATAGTTTCATGTTCATAATAAAAATCATTTTCCCAGAATAACAACTTTTAAATCAAAGTTTATCATAGTTTTTAATTAACTAACCCAAAACAGCCCGCGGTGTTACTACGACGGCGTAAATCCAGTTTTACGGTGTTTTTCGTGTTTCCAGGTTTTAAATCATTAAGTTAGCATATCATATAGATATAGAACATGTGTTTAGTTGATTTTAAAAGTCAAGTTAGAAGGATTAACTTATATTTGCGAACAAGTTTAGAATTAACTAAACTATGTTCTAGTGATTACAAGTTTAAACCTTCGAATAAGATAGCTTTATATGTATGAATCGAATGATGTTATGAACATCATTACTACCTCAAGTTCCTTGGATAAACCTACTGGAAATGATAAAAATATATCTAGCTTCAAAGGATCCTTGGATGGCTTGAAAGTTCTTGAAGCAGAATCATGACACGAAAACAATTTCAAGTACGATTTCCACTCGAAATAAGATTGTTATAGTTATAGAAATTGAATTAAAGTTTGAATATGATTATTACATTGTATTAGAAAGATAACCTACTGTAAGTAACAAAGGTTTCTTGATCTTGGATGATTACTTGGAATGGATTTAGAAAACTTGGAAGTAAACTTGCAATCTTGGAAGTATTCTTGATTTTATGAAACTAGAACTTTTGGAATTTATGAAGAACACTTAGAACTTGAAGATAGAACTTGAGAGAGATCAATTAGATGAAGAAAATTGAAGAATGAAAGTGTTTGTAGGTGTAGTGACCCGAACTTTTCCATGTTTATATATATATTAAATGAAATTGTTATTTACATGATTAAGTGTTTCCAACATGTTAAGCAATCAAACTTGTTAAGACTTGATTAATTGAAATAGGTTTCATATAGACAATTGACCACCCAAGTTGACCGGTGATTCACGAACGTTAAAACTTGTAAAAACTATATGATGACATATATATGGATATATATATATATATATATATATATATATATATATATATATATATATATATATATATATATATATATATATATAGTTAACATGATATTATGATAAGTAAACATATCATTAAGTATATTAACAATGAACTACATATGTAAAAACAAGACTACTAACTTAATGATTTTGAAACGAGACATATATGTAATGATTATCGTTGTAACGACATTTACTGTATATATATCATACTAAGATATATTATATATCATAATATCATGATAATATAACAATTTAACATCTCATTTGTTATAATAAACAATGGGTTAACAACATTCAACAAGATCGTTAACCTAAAGGTTTCAAAACAACATTTACATGTAACGACTAACGATGACTTAACGACTCAGTTAAAATGTATATACATGTAGTGTTTTAATATGTATTCATACACTTTTGAAAGACTTCAAGACACTTATCAAAATACTTCTACTTAACAAAAATGCTTACAATTACATCCTCGTTCAATTTCATCAACAATTCTACTCGTATGCACCCGTATTCGTACTCGTACAATACACAGTTTTTAGATGTATGTACTATTGGTATATACACTCCAATGATCAGCTATTAGCAGTCCATGTGAGTCACCTAACACATGTGGGAACCATCATTTGGCAACTAGCATGAAATATCTCATAAAATTACAAAAATATGAGTAATCATTCATGACTTATTTACATGAAAACAAAATTACATATCCTTTATATCTAATCCATACACCAACGAACAAAAACACCTACAAACACTTTCATTCTTCAATTTTCTTCATCTAATTGATCTCTCTCAAGTTCTATCTTCAAGTTCTAAGTGTTCTTCATAAATTCCAAAAGTTCTAGTTTCATAAAATCAAGAATACTTCCAAGATTGCAAGTTTACTTCCAAGTTTTCTAAATCCATTCCAAGTAATCATCCAAGATCAAGAAACCTTTGTTACTTACAGTAGGTTATCTTTCTAATACAAGGTAATAATCATATTCAAACTTTAATTCAATTTCTATAACTATAACAATCTTATTTCGAGTGGAAATCTTACTTGAAATTGTTTTCGTGTCATGATTCTGCTTCAAGAACTTTCAAGCCATCCAAGGATCCTTTGAAGCTAGATCCATTTTTCTCATTTCCAGTAGGTTTATCCAAGGAACTTGAGGTAGTAATGATGTTCATAACATCATTCGATTCATACATAAAAAGCTGTCTTATTCAACGTTATAAACTTGTAATCACTAGAACATAGTTTAGTTAATTCTAAACTTGTTCGCAAATAAAGTTAATCCTTCTAACTAGACTTTTAAAATCAACTAAACACATGTTCTATATCTATATGATATGCTAACTTAATGATTTAAAACCCGAAAACACGATAAACACCATAAAACTGGATATACGCCGTCGTAGTAAAACCGGGGGCTGTTTTGGTTGGGATAATTAAAAGCTAAGAAGAACTTTGATTTAAAAGCTATACTTCTGGAAAAATAATTTTTATTATGAACATGAAACTATATCCAAAAATCATGGTTAAACTCAAAGTGAAAGTATGTTTTTCAAAATGGTCATCAAGATGTCGTTCTTTCGACGGAAATGACTACCTCTTTCAAAAATGACTTGTAACTTGTATTTCTAACAATAAACTATAATTTTTCTATTTAGATTCATAAAGTTAAGTTCAATACGAAACCGTGACCACTGGAATCACTCAAAACGGATTAGAAACAAAGAAATGGCGAGTAAAACAAGATTGATAAAAACTACTCATTTTACCTACGTGAAAGTTAGTAATAAATCTATTCCAACCATAACCTAATCAACTTATATTGTATATTATGTAATCTTGAGATACCATAGACACGTATACAATATTTTGACCTATCATGTCGACCCATCTATATATATATATATATATATATATTGCGGAACAACCATAGACACTCTATATGTGAATGTTGGAGTTAGCTATACAGGGTTGAGGTTGATTCCAAAATATATATATAGTTTGAGTTGTGATCAATACTGAGATACGTATACACTGGGTCGTGGATTGATTCAAGATAATATTTATCGATTTATTTCTATACATCTAACTGTGGACAACTAGTTGTAGGTTACTAACGAGGACAGCTGACTTAATAAACTTAAAACATCAAAATGTATTAAAAGTATTGTAAATATATTTTGAACATACTTTGATATATATGTATATATTGTTATAGGTTCGTGAATCAACCAGTGGCCAAGTCTTACTTTCCGACGAAGTAAAAATCTGTGAAAGTGAGTTATAGTCCCACTTTTAAAATCTAATATTTTTGGGATGAGAATACATGCAGGTTTTATAAATGATTTACAAAATAGACACAAGTACGTGAAACTACATTCTATGGTTGAATTATCAAAATTGAATATGCCCCTTTTTATTAAGTCTGGTAATCTAAGAATTAGGGAACAGACACCCTAATTGACCACAATCCTAAAGATAGATCTATTGGGCCTAACAAACCCCATCCAAAGTACCGGATGCTTTAGTACTTCGAAATTTATATCATATCCGAAGGGTGTCCCGGAATGATGGGGATATTCTTATATATGCATCTTGTTAATGTCGATTACCAGGTGTTCACCATATGAATGATTTTTATCTCTATGTATGGGATGTGTATTGAAATATGAAATCTTGTGGTCTATTATTATGATTTGATATATATAGGTTAAACCTATAACTCACCAAAATTTTTGTTGACGTTTTAAGCATGTTTATTCTCAGGTGATTATTAAGAGCTTCCGCTGTCGTATACTTAAATAAGGACGAGATTTGGAGTCCATGCTTGTATGATATTGTGTAAAAACTGCATTCAAGAAACTTATTTTGTTGTAACATATTTGTATTGTAAACCATTATGTAATGGTCGTGTGTAAACAGGATATTTTAGATTATCATTATTTGATAATCTACGTAAAGCTTTTTAAAACCTTTATCTATGAAATAAAGGTTATGGTTTGTTTTAAAAATGAATGCAGTCTTTGAAAAACGTCTCATATAGAGGTCAAAACTTCGCAAAGAAATCAATTAATATGGAACGTTTTTAATCAATAAGAACGGGACATTTCTGTTGGTATCCGAGCGTTGGTCTTAGAGAACCAGAATTTTGCATTAGTGTGTCTTATCGAGTTTGTTAGGATGCATTAGTGAGTCTGGACTTCGACCGTGTTTACTTGAAAAATGATTGCTTAACAAATTTTGTTGGAAACTATATATTTTTAACATGTGAATATTGAAATGTCCCGTTCTTATTGATTAAAAACGTTCCATATTAATTGATTTCGTTGCGAGGTTTTGACCTCTATATGAGACATTTTTCAAAGACTGCATTCATTGTTTTTCAAAGACTGCATTCATTTTAAAACAAACCATAACCTTTATTTCATCAATAAAGGTTTAAAAAGCTTTACGTAGATTATCAAATAATGATAATCTAAAATATCCTGTTTACACACGACCATTACATAATGGTTTACAATACAAATATGTTACAACAAAATAAGTTTCTTAAATGCAGTTTTTACACAATATCATACAAGCATGGACTCCAAATCTCGTCCTTATTTAAGTATGCGACAGCGGAAGCTCTTAATAATTACCTGAGAATAAACATGCTTAAAACATCAACAAAAATGTTGGTGAGTTATAGGTTTAACCTATATATATCAAATCATAATAATAGACCACAAGATTTCATATTTCAATACACATCCCATACATAGAGATAAAAATCATTCATATGGTGAACACCTGGTAACCGACATTAACAAGATGCATATATAAGAATATCCCCATCATTCCGGGACACCCTTCGGATATGATATAAATTTCGAAGTACTAAAGCATCCGGTACTTTGGATGGGGTTTGTTAGGCCCAATAGATCTATCTTTAGGATTCGCGTCAATTAGGGTGTCTGTTCCCTAATTCTTAGATTACCAGACTTAATAAAAAGGGGCATATTCGATTTCGATAATTCAACCATAGAATGTAGTTTCACGTACTTGTGTCTATTTTGTAAATCATTTATAAAACCTGCATGTATTCTCATCCCAAAAATATTAGATTTTAAAAGTGGGACTATAACTCACTTTCACAGATTTTTACTTCGTCGGGAAGTAAGACTTGGCCACTGGTTGATTCACGAACCTATAACAATATATACATATATATCAAAGTATGTTCAAAATATATTTACAACACTTTTAATATATTTTGATGTTTTAAGTTTATTAAGTCAGCTGTCCTCGTTAGTAACCTACAACTAGTTGTCCACAGTTAGATGTACAGAAATAAATCGATAAATATTATCTTGAATCAATCCACGACCCAGTGTATACGTATCTCAGTATTGATCACAACTCAAACTATATATATTTTGGAATCAACCTCAACCCTGTATAGCTAACTCCAACATTCACATATAGAGTGTCTATGGTTGTTCCGAAATATATATAGATGTGTCGACATGATAGGTCGAAACATTGTATACGTGTCTATGGTATCTCAAGATTACATAATATATAATACAAGTTGATTAAGTTATGGTTGGAATAGATTTGTTACCAATTTTCACGTAGCTAAAATGAGAAAAATTATCCAATCTTGTTTTACCCATAACTTCTTCATTTTAAATCCGTTTTGAGTGAATCAAATTGCTATGGTTTCATATTGAACTCTATTTTATGAATCTAAACAAAAAAAGTATAGGTTTCTAGTCGGAAAAATAAGTTACAAGTCGTTTTTGTAAAGATAGTCATTTCAGTCGAAAGAACGACGTCTAGATGACCGTTTTAGAAAACATACTTCCACTTTGAGTTTAACCATAATTTTTGGATATAGTTTCATGTTCATAATAAAAATCATTTTCTCAGAATAACAACTTTTAAATCAAAGTTTATCATAGTTTTTAATTAACTAACCCAAAACAGCCCGCGGTGTTACTACGACGGCGTAAATCCGGTTTTACGGTGTTTTTCGTGTTTCCAGGTTTTAAATCATTAAGTTAGCATATCATATAGATATAGAACATGTGTTTAGTTAATTTTAAAAGTCAAGTTAGAAGGATTAACTTTTGTTTGCGAACAAGTTTAGAATTAACTAAACTATGTTCTAGTGATTACAAGTTTAAACCTTCGAATAAGATAGCTTTATATGTATGAATCGAATGATGTTATGAACATCATTACTACCTTAAGTTCCTTGGATGAACCTACTGGAAAAGAGAAAAATGGATCTAGCTTCAATGGATCCTTGGATGGCTCAAAGTTCTGAAGCAAAATCATGACACGAAAACAAGTTCAAGTAAGATCATCACTTGAAATAAGATTGTTATAGTTATAGAAATTGAACCAAAGTTTGAATATGATTATTACCTTGTATTAGAATGATAACCTACTGTAAGAAACAAAGATTTCTTGAGGTTGGATGATCACCTTACAAGATTGGAAGTGAGCTAGCAAACTTGAAAGTATTCTTGATTTTATGAAACTAGAACTTTTGGAATTTATGAAGAACACTTAGAACTTGAAGATAGAACTTGAGAGAGATCAATTAGATGAAGAAAATTGAAGAATGAAAGTGTTTGTAGGTGTTTTTGGTCGTTGGTGTATGGATTAGATATAAAGGATATGTAATTTTGTTTTCATGTAAATAAGTCATGAATGATTACTCATATTTTTGTAATTTTATGAGATATTTCATGCTAGTTGCCAAATGATGGTTCCCACATGTGTTAGGTGACTCACATGGGCTTCTAAGAGCTGATCATTGGAGTGTATATACCAATAGTACATACATCTAAAAGCTGTGTATTGTACGAGTACGAATACGGGTGCATACGAGTAGAATTGTTGATGAAACTGAACGAGAATGTAATTGTAAGCATTTTTGTTAAGTAGAAGTATTTTGATAAGTGTATTGAAGTCTTTCAAAAGTGTATAAATACATATTAAAACACTACATGTATATACATTTTAACTGAGTCGTTAAGTCATCGTTAGTCGTTACATGTAAGTGTTGTTTTGAAACCTTTAGGTTAACGATCTTGTTAAATGTTGTTAACCCAATGTTTATAATATCAAAAGAGATTTTAAATTTAATTATCATGATATTATGATGTACGAATATCTCTTAATATGATATATATACATTAAATGTCGTTACAACGATAAACGTTACATATATGTCTCGTTTCAAAATCATTAAGTTAATAGTCTTGTTTTTACATATGTAGTTCATTGTTAATATAATTAATGATATGTTTACTTATCATAATATCATGTTAACTATATATATAACCATATATATGTCATCATATAGTTTTTTTACAAGTTTTAACGTTCGTGAATCACCGGTCAACTTGGGTGGTCAATTGTCTATATGAAACCTATTTCAATTAATCAAGTCTTAACAAGTTTGATTGCTTAACATGTTGGAAACATTTAATCATGTAAACATCAATCTCAATTAATATATATAAACATGGAAAAGTTCGGGTCACTACAGTACCTACCCGTTAAATAAATTTCGTCCCGAAATTTTAAGCTGTTGAAGGTGTTGACGAATCTTCTGGAAATAGATGCGGGTATTTCTTCTTCATCTGATCTTCACGCTCCCAGGTGAACTCGGGTCCTCTACGAGCATTCCATCGAACCTTAACAATTGGTATCTTGTTTTGCTTAAGTCTTTTAACCTCACGATCCATTATTTCGACGGGTTCTTCGATGAATTGGAGTTTTTCGTTGATTTGGATTTCATCTAACGGAATAGTGAGATCTTCTTTAGCAAAACATTTCTTCAAATTCGAGACGTGGAAAGTGTTATGTACAGCCGCGAGTTGTTGAGGTAACTCAAGTCGGTAAGCTACTGGTCCGACCCGATCAATAATCTTGAATGGTCCAATATACCTTGGATTTAATTTCCCTCGTTTACCAAATCGAACAACGCCTTTCCAAGGTGAAACTTTAAGCATGACCATCTCTCCAATTTCAAATTCTATATCTTTTCTTTTAATGTCAGCGTAGCTCTTTTGTCGACTTTGGGCGGTTTTCAACCGTTGTTGAATTTGGATGATCTTCTCGGTAGTTTCTTGTATAATCTCCGGACCCGTAATCTGTCTATCCCCCACCTCACTCCAACAAATCGGAGACCTGCACTTTCTACCATAAAGTGCTTCAAACGGCGCCATCTCAATGCTTGAATGGTAGCTGTTGTTGTAGGAAAATTCTGCTAATGGTAGATGTCGATCCCAACTATTTCCGAAATCAATAACACATGCTCGTAGCATGTCTTCAAGTGTTTGTATCGTCCTTTCGCTCTGCCCATCAGTTTGTGGATGATAGGCAGTACTCATGTCTAGACGAGTTCCTAATGCTTGCTGTAATGTCTGCCAGAATCTTGAAATAAATCTGCCATCCCTATCAGAGATAATAGAGATTGGTATTCCATGTCTGGAGACGACTTCCTTCAAATACAGCCGTGCTAACTTCTCCATCTTGTCATCTTCTCTTATTGGCAGGAAGTGTGCTGATTTGGTGAGACGATCAACTATTACCCAAATAGTATCAAAATCACTTGCAGTCCTTGGCAATTTAGTGATGAAATCCATGGTAATGTTTTCCCATTTCCATTCTGGGATTTCGGGTTGTTGAAGTAGACCTGATGGTTTCTGATGCTCAGCTTTGACCTTAGAACACGTCAAACATTCTCCTACGTATTTAGCAACATCGGCTTTCATACCCGGCCACCAAAAATGTTTCTTGAGATCCTTGTACATCTTCCCCGTTCCAGGATGTATTGAGTATCTGGTTTTATGAGCTTCTCTAAGTACCATTTCTCTCATATCTCCAAATTTTGGTACCCAAATCCTTTCAGCCCTATACCGGGTTCCGTCTTCCCGAATATTAAGATGCTTCTCCGATCCTTTGGGTATTTCATCCTTTAAATTTCCTTCTTTTAAAACTCCTTGTTGCGCCTCCTTTATTTGAGTAGTAAGGTTATTATGAATCATTATATTCATAGATTTTACTCGAATGGGTTCTCTGTCCTTCCTGCTCAAGGCATCGGCTACCACATTTGCCTTCCCCGGGTGGTAACAAATCTCAAAATCGTAATCATTCAATAATTCAATCCACCTACGCTGCCTCATATTCAGTTGTTTCTGATTAAATATGTGTTGAAGACTTTTGTGGTCGGTATATATAATACTTTTGACCCCATATAAGTAGTGCCTCCAAGTCTTTAATGCAAAAACAACCGCGCATAATTCCAAATCATGCGTCGTATAATTTTGTTCGTGAATCTTCAATTGTCTAGACGCATAAGCAATCACCTTCGTTCGTTGCATTAATACACAACCGAGACCTTGCTTTGATGCGTCACAATAAATCACAAAATCATCATTCCCTTCAGGCAATGACAATATAGGTGCCGTAGTTAGCTTTTTCTTCAATAACTGAAACGCTTTCTCTTGTTCATCATTCCATTCAAATTTCTTCCCTTTATGCGTTAATGCAGTCAAGGGTTTTGCTATTCTGGAAAAGTCTTGGATGAACCTTCTGTAGTAACCAGCTAGTCCTAAAAACTGGCGTATGTGTTTCGGAGTTTTCGGGGTTTCCCACTTTTCAACAGTTTCTATCTTTGCCGGATCCACCTTAATACCTTCTTTGTTCACTATGTGACCGAGGAAATGAACTTCTTCCAATCAAAATGCACACTTTGAAAACTTAGCGTACAATTCTTCCTTCCTCAATACTTCTAACACCTTTCTCAAATGTTCACCGTGTTCTTGGTCATTCTTTGAGTAAATAAGTATGTCATCAATGAAAACAATGACAAACTTGTCAAGGTATAGTCCACACACTCGGTTCATAAGGTCCATGAACACAGCTGGTGCATTAGTTAAACCAAACGGCATGACCATAAACTCGTAATGACCGTAACGTGTTCTGAAAGCAGTCTTTGGAATATCATCTTCTTTCACCCGCATTTGATGATACCCGGAACGTAAGTCAATCTTTGAATAAACAGATGAGCCTTGTAGTTGATCAAATAAGTCGTCGATTCTCGGTAGTGGGTAGCGGTTCTTGATGGTAAGTTTGTTCAACTCTCGGTAGTCGATACACAACCTGAATGTACCATCTTTCTTCTTGACAAACAAAACAGGAGCTCCCCACGGTGATGTGCTTGGTCGAATGAAACCACGCTCTAAAAGTTCTTGTAATTGGCTTTGCAGTTCTTTCATCTCGCTGGGTGCGAGTCTGTAAGGAGCACGAGCTATTGGTGCAGCTCCTGGTACAAGATCTATTTGAAATTCAACGGATCGATGTGGGGGTAATCCCGGTAATTCTTTCGGAAATACATCGGGAAATTCTTTTGCAATGGGAACATCATTGATGCTCTTTTCTTCAGTTTGTACTTTCTCGACGTGTGCTAGAACAGCATAGCAACCTTTTCTTATTAGTTTTTGTGCCTTCAAATTACTAATAAGATGTAGCTTCGTGTTGCCCTTTTCTCCGTACACCATTAAGGGTTTTCCTTTTTCTCGTATAATGCGAATTGCATTTTTGTAACAAACGATCTCCGCTTTCACTTCTTTCAACCAGTCCATACCGATTATCACATCAAAACTCCCTAACTCTACTGGTATCAAATCAATCTTAAATGTTTCGCTAACCAGTTTAATTTCTCGATTCCGACATATATTATCTGCTGAAATTAATTTACCATTTGCTAATTCGAGTAAAAATTTACTATCCAAAGGCGTCAATGGACAACTTAATTTAGCACAAAAATCTCTACTCATATAGCTTCTATCCGCACCCGAATCAAATAAAACGTAAGCAGATTTATTGTCAATAAGAAACGTACCCGTAACAAGCTCCGGGTCTTCCTGTGCCTCTACCGCATTAATATTGAAAACTCTTCCACGGCCTTGTCCATTCGTGTTCTCCTGGTTCGGGCAATTTCTAATAATGTGGCCTGGTTTTCCACATTTATAACAAACTACATTGGCATAACTTGCTCCGACACTACTTGCTCCGCCATTACTCGTTCCGACACCATTTGTTCCTTTCGTTCTATTAACCCCTGGTCCGTAGACCTCACACTTCGCCGCGCTATGACCATTTCTTTTACACTTGTTGCAAAATTTGGTGCAGAACCCCGAGTGATTCTTTTCACACCTTTGGCATAGTTGCTTCTGATTGTTGTTGTTGTTGCGGTTATTATTGTTGTTGGGATGATTGTTGTAGTTGCTGTTGTTGTTGTTGTTGATGTTGTTGTTGGGCCGTTTGTTGTAGTTGCGATTGATGTTGCGATTGTTGGGATAATTGTTGCGATTATTGTTGTAATTGCTGTTGTTGTTGTATTGGTGATTCTTATCACCGTTTTCCTCCCACTTTCTTTTGACTTGCTTCACATTGGCCTCTTCAGCAGTCTGTTCTTTAATTCTTTCTTCAATCTGGTTCACTAGTTTGTGAGCCATTCTACATGCCTGTTGTATGGAGGCGGGCTCGTGTGAACTTATATCTTCTTGGATTCTTTCCGGTAATCCTTTCACAAACGCGTCGATCTTCTCTTCCTCATCTTCGAATGCTCCCGGACACAATAGGCACAATTCTGTGAATCGTCTTTCGTACGTGGTAATATCAAATCCTTGGGTTCGTAACCCTCTAAGTTCTGTCTTGAGCTTATTGACCTCGGTTCTGGGACGGTACTTCTCGTTCATCAAGTGCTTGAATGCTGACCACGGTAGTGCGTACGCATCATCTTGTCCCACTTGCTCTAGATAGGTATTCCACCATGTTAACGCAGAACCTGTGAAGGTATGCGTAGCGTACTTCACTTTGTCCTCTTCAGTACACTTACTTATGGCAAACACCGATTCAACCTTCTCGGTCCACCGTTTCAATCCGATCGGTCCTTCGGTTCCATCAAATTCCAAAGGTTTGCAGGCAGTGAATTCTTTGTAGGTGCATCCTACACGATTTCCTGTACTGCTAGATCCAAGGTTATTGTTGGTATGTAGCGCAGCCTGTACTGCGGCTATGTTTGAAGCTAGAAAAGTACGGAATTCCTCTTCATTCATATTCACGGTGTGTCGAGTAGTCGGTGCCATTTCCTTCAAAATAGTCAAATGGAACAAGTTAATCATACAGAATATTAAGAGTAGTTAATAGTATATTGTAGCATAATATGAACTCATTTATAAAAGCTTTTTCTTCATATTAGCGTTTTATAAGTTTAAATTCGGGTAGTACCTACCCGTTAAGTTCATACTTAGTAGCTAATATACAATTCAACTACTACAATTCTATATGAAAAACTGATTATAATAATATTTCGCGTTCAAACTTTTACACAATTTTTTACAAACTTACAATACCGCTTATTTTACATATAGCATGAAATATAGCACACAATAACTTTGATACAAGATAGTTGTGAAGACAATTCTAGCTAGTACACAAGTCGTTCGGCAAAGGCAATAAAGACACGTAATTCATACGTCCAGAAACAAGTCATGCATTCTGGTTTTACTAGGACTACTTCCCATCCTTGGTCTTTTGCAACATAACCGTTATGGCCGTTGATAAGACAGCGTGTTGTAACGTCATCAAAGGGACAAGGGTTACGTAATGTCCAACAGTCCCGTAATAATCTAAAAACCTCATTTCTTACCCCAATTACCGACTCCGTCACTTGTGGAAACGTTTTGTTTAATAGTTGTAGCCCGATGTTCTTGTTCTCACTTTGGTGAGAAGCGAACATTACTAATCCGTAAGCATAACATGCTTCTTTATGTTGCATGTTAGCCGCTTTTTCTAAATCACGAAGTCCAATATTCGGATATATTGAGTCAAAATAATTTCTTAACCCGTTGCGTAAAATAGCATTTGGGTTCCCCGCAATATATGCGTCAAAGTAAACACATCGTAACTTATGGGTTTCCCAATGTGATATCCCCCATCTTTCAAACGAAAGTCTCTTATAAACCAAGACATTCTTGGAACGTTCTTCGAATGTCTTACAAACTGATCTCGCCTTAAATAGTTGTGCCGAAGAATTCTGGCCGACTCTAGACAAGATTTCATCAATCATGTCTCCGGGTAGGTCTCTTAAAATATTGGGTTGTCTATCCATTTTGTGTTTTTAAACTGTAAAATAGACAAGAGTTAGATTCATAAAAAAAAATACTTATTAATACAAGCAATTTTTACATATATCATAAAGCATAAGAACACTATATTCCATATATTACACCACACGAATACAACTATCTTATTCCGACTCGCTCGTTTCTTCTTCTTCGGTTTTGGTTCGTTTTGCCAAGTTTCTAGGGATATATGATGTTCCCCTAATACGAGCCGTCGTTGTCCACATTGGTTTAGAAAAACCTGGTGCTTTAGAGGTTCCCGGGTCATTGTTACAACTTAAGGACTTCGGGGGTTGACGATACATATAAAGTTCATCGGGGTTGGAATTAGATTTCTCTATTTTTATGCCCTTTCCCTTATTATTTTCTTTTGCCTTTTTAAATTCAGTTGGGGTAATTTCTATAACATCATCGGAATTCTCGTCAGAATCCGATTCATCGGAGAATTGGTAATCCTCCCAATATTTTGCTTCCTTAGCGGAAACACCATTGACCATAATTAACCTTGGTCGGTTGGTTGAGGATTTTCTTTTACTTAACCGTTTTATTATTTCCCCCACCATTTCTATTTCTTCATCCGGTTCCGATTCTTCTTCCGGTTCCGATTCTTCTTCCGATTCCGACTCTTCTTCCGGTTCCTCTTCGGGAACTTGTGAATCAGTCCACGAATCATTCCAATTTACATTTGACTCTTCATTATTATTAGGTGAGTCAATGGGACTTGTTCTAGAGGTAGACATCTATCACATAATATCAAACGCGTTAAGAGATTAATATATCACATAATATTCACATGTTAAAAATATATAGTTTCCAACAAAATTTGTTAAGCAATCATTTTTCAAGTAAACACGGTCGAAGTCCAGACTCACTAATGCATCCTAACAAACTCGATAAGACACACTAATGCAAAATTCTGGTTCTCTAAGACCAATGCTCGGATACCAACTGAAATGTCCCGTTCTTATTGATTAAAAACGTTCCATATTAATTGATTTCGTTGCGAGGTTTTGACCTCTATATGAGACATTTTTCAAAGACTGCATTCATTGTTTTTCAAAGACTGCATTCATTTTAAAACAAACCATAACCTTTATTTCATCAATAAAGGTTTAAAAAGCTTTACGTAGATTATCAAATAATGATAATCTAAAATATCCTGTTTACACACGACCATTACATAATGGTTTACAATACAAATATGTTACAACAAAATAAGTTTCTTAAATGCAGTTTTTACACAATATCATACAAGCATGGACTCCAAATCTCGTCCTTATTTAAGTATGCGACAGCGGAAGCTCTTAATAATTACCTGAGAATAAACATGCTTAAAACATCAACAAAAATGTTGGTGAGTTATAGGTTTAACCTATATATATCAAATCATAATAATAGACCACAAGATTTCATATTTCAATACACATCCCATACATAGAGATAAAAATCATTCATATGGTGAACACCTGGTAACCGACATTAACAAGATGCATATATAAGAATATCCCCATCATTCCGGGACACCCTTCGGATATGATATAAATTTCGAAGTACTAAAGCATCCGGTACTTTGGATGGGGTTTGTTAGGCCCAATAGATCTATCTTTAGGATTCGCGTCAATTAGGGTGTCTGTTCCCTAATTCTTAGATTACCAGACTTAATAAAAAGGGGCATATTCGATTTCGATAATTCAACCATAGAATGTAGTTTCACGTACTTGTGTCTATTTTGTAAATCATTTATAAAACCTGCATGTATTCTCATCCCAAAAATATTAGATTTTAAAAGTGGGACTATAACTCACTTTCACAGATTTTTACTTCGTCGGGAAGTAAGACTTGGCCACTGGTTGATTCACGAACCTATAACAATATATACATATATATCAAAGTATGTTCAAAATATATTTACAACACTTTTAATATATTTTGATGTTTTAAGTTTATTAAGTCAGCTGTCCTCGTTAGTAACCTACAACTAGTTGTCCACAGTTAGATGTACAGAAATAAATCGATAAATATTATCTTGAATCAATCCACGACCCAGTGTATACGTATCTCAGTATTGATCACAACTCAAACTATATATATTTTGGAATCAACCTCAACCCTGTATAGCTAACTCCAACATTCACATATAGAGTGTCTATGGTTGTTCCGAAATATATATAGATGTGTCGACATGATAGGTCGAAACATTGTATACGTGTCTATGGTATCTCAAGATTACATAATATATAATACAAGTTGATTAAGTTATGGTTGGAATAGATTTGTTACCAATTTTCACGTAGCTAAAATGAGAAAAATTATCCAATCTTGTTTTACCCATAACTTCTTCATTTTAAATCCGTTTTGAGTGAATCAAATTGCTATGGTTTCATATTGAACTCTATTTTATGAATCTAAACAAAAAAAGTATAGGTTTCTAGTCGGAAAAATAAGTTACAAGTCGTTTTTGTAAAGATAGTCATTTCAGTCGAAAGAACGACGTCTAGATGACCATTTTAGAAAACATACTTCCACTTTGAGTTTAACCATAATTTTTGGATATAGTTTCATGTTCATAATAAAAATCATTTTCTCAGAATAACAACTTTTAAATCAAAGTTTATCATAGTTTTTAATTAACTAACCCAAAACAGCCCGCGGTGTTACTACGACGGCGTAAATCCGGTTTTACGGTGTTTTTCGTGTTTCCAGGTTTTAAATCATTAAGTTAGCATATCATATAGATATAGAACATGTGTTTAGTTAATTTTAAAAGTCAAGTTAGAAGGATTAACTTTTGTTTGCGAACAAGTTTAGAATTAACTAAACTATGTTCTAGTGATTACAAGTTTAAACCTTCGAATAAGATAGCTTTATATGTATGAATCGAATGATGTTATGAACATCATTACTACCTTAAGTTCCTTGGATGAACCTACTGGAAAAGAGAAAAATGGATCTAGCTTCAATGGATCCTTGGATGGCTCAAAGTTCTTGAAGCAAAATCATGACACGAAAACAAGTTCAAGTAAGATCATCACTTGAAATAAGATTGTTATAGTTATAGAAATTGAACCAAAGTTTGAATATGATTATTACCTTGTATTAGAATGATAACCTACTGTAAGAAACAAAGATTTCTTGAGGTTGGATGATCACCTTACAAGATTGGAAGTGAGCTAGCAAACTTGAAAGTATTCTTGATTTTATGAAACTAGAACTTTTGGAATTTATGAAGAACACTTAGAACTTGAAGATAGAACTTGAGAGAGATCAATTAGATGAAGAAAATTGAAGAATGAAAGTGTTTGTAGGTGTTTTTGGTCGTTGGTGTATGGATTAGATATAAAGGATATGTAATTTTGTTTTCATGTAAATAAGTCATGAATGATTACTCATATTTTTGTAATTTTATGAGATATTTCATGCTAGTTGCCAAATGATGGTTCCCACATGTGTTAGGTGACTCACATGGGCTTCTAAGAGCTGATCATTGGAGTGTATATACCAATAGTACATACATCTAAAAGCTGTGTATTGTACGAGTACGAATACGGGTGCATACGAGTAGAATTGTTGATGAAACTGAACGAGAATGTAATTGTAAGCATTTTTGTTAAGTAGAAGTATTTTGATAAGTGTATTGAAGTCTTTCAAAAGTGTATAAATACATATTAAAACACTACATGTATATACATTTTAACTGAGTCGTTAAGTCATCGTTAGTCGTTACATGTAAGTGTTGTTTTGAAACCTTTAGGTTAACGATCTTGTTAAATGTTGTTAACCCAATGTTTATAATATCAAAAGAGATTTTAAATTTAATTATCATGATATTATGATGTACGAATATCTCTTAATATGATATATATACATTAAATGTCGTTACAACGATAAACGTTACATATATGTCTCGTTTCAAAATCATTAAGTTAATAGTCTTGTTTTTACATATGTAGTTCATTGTTAATATAATTAATGATATGTTTACTTATCATAATATCATGTTAACTATATATATAACCATATATATGTCATCATATAGTTTTTTTACAAGTTTTAACGTTCGTGAATCACCGGTCAACTTGGGTGGTCAATTGTCTATATGAAACCTATTTCAATTAATCAAGTCTTAACAAGTTTGATTGCTTAACATGTTGGAAACATTTAATCATGTAAACATCAATCTCAATTAATATATATAAACATGGAAAAGTTCGGGTCACTACAAATATTATGTGATATATTAATCTCTTAACGCGTTTGATATTATGTGATAGATGTCTACCTCTAGAACAAGTCCCATTGACTCACCTAATAATAATGAAGAGTCAAATGTAAATTGGAATGATTCGTGGACTGATTCACAAGTTCCCGAAGAGGAACCGGAAGAAGAATCGGAACCGAAAGAAGAATCGGAACCGGATGAAGAAATAGAACCGGTGGGGGAAATAATAAAACGGTTAAGTAAAAGAAAATCCTCAACCAACCGACCAAGGTTAATTATGGTCAATGGTGTTTCCGCCAAGGAAGCAAAATATTGGGAGGATTACCAATTCTCCGATGAATCGGATTCCGACGAGAATTCCGATGATGTTATAGAAATTACCCCAACTGAATTTAAAAAGGCAAAAGAAAATAATAAGGGAAAGGGCATACAAATAGAGAAATCTAATTCCAACCCCGATAAACTTTATATGTATCGTCAACCTCCGAAGTCCTTAAGTTGTAACAATGACCCAGGAACCTCTAAACCACCAGGTTTTTCTAAACCAATGTGGAAAACGACGGCTCGTATTAGGGGAACATCATATATCCCTAGAAACTTGGCAAAACGAACCAAAACCGAAGAAGAAGAAACGAGCGAGTCGGAATAAGATAGTTGTATTCGTGTGGTGTAATATATGTAATATAGTGTGCTTATGCTTTATGATATATGTAAAAATTGATTGTATTAATAAGTATTTTTTTTTTATGAATCTAACTCTTGTCTATTTTACAGTATAAAAAAACACAAAATGGATAGACAACCCATATTTTAAGAGACCTACTGATAATGCTAAAAACGAACATATATTTCATAGCATTATTCCTCAAGAAAGACAAGCTTTTAGTTGCAATTGTTCTATTTACAAGTGATATTCGTTTAAATAATAAAAGGTGAAGACAAAAGACAGATTCGACGAATTGAAGACGCAAACGACCAAAAAGCTCAAAAGTACAAAATACAATCAATGAGGTTCCAATTATTGATAAGAAACGTCTCAAAATTACAAGAGTACAAGATTCAAAATGCAAAGTACAAGATATTAAATTGTACGCAAGGACGTTCGAAAATCCGGAACCGGGACCAGAGTCAACTCTCAACGCTCGACGCAACGGAATAAAAATTACAAGTTAACTATGTATATAAATATAATATAATATATAATTAATTATATTAATTATATATATATATATTATATTTATAAAATAAATCGTCGGCAAACAAAGAGCCAAATGTGGGTGAGCTGTGAAAACGATCTCCGCGACTCGCGGAGTTTGAAGAAGAAAAGGGCCGCGAGTCGCGGAGCCCCAAAAACTGAAACTCCCTATAAAGCCCAACGAATTCTGATCAATTTTTCATCTAAAAAAATATCAATCTCTCTATCTATATACGTAATATTTATATTTATAATTTATATTTTAATTTTAATTTTAATTTTAATCCTAATAATAAGGGTATGTTAGCGAAAGTTGTAAGGGTGTAAGTCGAAATTCTGTCCGTGTAACGCTACGCTATTTTTAATCATTGTAAGTTATGTTCAACCTTTTTAATTTAATGTCTCGTAACTAAGTTATAATTATGCTTATTTAAATCCGAAGTAATCATGATGTTGGGCTAATTACTAAAATTGGGTAATTGGGCTTTGTACCATAATTGGGGTTTGGACAAAAGAACGACACTTGTGGAAATTAGACTATGGGTTATTAATGGGTTTTATATTAACTAAACAATACCTTGTTAATTTAATATACAAACTTATAATTTGACGTATTTATATATAACCGCATACGCTTGACTGGGTACGGTGGGCGGGATATCTATAAATACCAATAATTATTCATTTTACCGGATACGGAACTGGATTAATAGTTAATAGACTTGTTGAAACAGGGGTGAATTACATTCAAGGGTAATTGGTGTAATTGTTAACAAAGTAGTAAAACCTTGGTTTACACGCAGTCGATAACCTGGTGTATTCATTAAACAAAGTATTAAAACCTTGTTACAATTCGAATCCCCAATTGGTTGGAATATTTGACTTCGGGAATAAGAATAATTTGACGAAGGCTTTCGCTCTTTATATTTATGACTGATGGACTATTATGGACAAATCCGTATGGACATATTAAATAATCCAGGACAAAGGACAATTAACCCATGGGCATAAAACTAAAATCAACACGTCAAACATCATGATTACGGAAGTTTAAATAAGCATAATTATTTTATTTCATATTTAATTTCCTTTATTTTATATTTAATTGCACTTCTAATTATCGCATTTTTATTGTTATTGTATTTAATTGCACTTTTAATTATCGTACTTTTTAATTATCGCAAGTTTATTTTATCGCACTTTTATTATTCGCAATTTCATTATCGTTATTTACTTTACGCTTTAAATTAAGTCTTGTATTTATTTATTATTTTACATTTGGTTTTAACTGCGACTAAAATTTTAAAATCGACAAACCGGTCATTAGACGGTAAAAACCCCCCTTTATAACAATAATATTACTTATATATATATTTGTATTTTTATAAAAGTAAACTAATATAGCGTTAAGCTTTGTTTAAAGATTTTCCCTGTGAAACGAACCGGACTTACTAAAAACTACACTACTGTACGATTAGGTACACTGCCTATAAGTGTTGTAGCAAGGTTTAAGTATATCCATTCTCTAAATAAATAAATATCTTGTGTAAAATTGTATCGTATTTAATAGTATTTCCTGCTAAAAATTAATAGTATTTTATACCCCTTAGCTTTAACTATCAAGTATTTTTGGCGCCGCTGCCGGGGAACTCTTAAACGCCGAAAGCGCAACGCTAAATATTTAAAAAAAAAAAAAAAAACGCGTCAAATTTTAAACTGTATCTGAGTTGAAAATTGGAACCCCGCGACTCACGGAGTTTGCTGCTTGGAATACCGCGACTCGCGGAGACACTCTGACACACGTGACAGAACCCTAATTTCGCATTAATTACGGATTTTATAATTATTATTATTAATAAACCCTAATTACTTAATTATTAATATAATTAGTTTAAGTTTTTAAATTAAATTGTATTTTAGATTTTAATTAGTTTTATTATATATATAAATTAATAGTTTTATAAAATAAATAATATAAAAATAATATTTTTATAAAAATTGTACTTTTTACAACTTTTAGTTCATTTTTATATTTTGTCCCTTTTTAATCGTTTTAGCGTAATATTTGTATTTTTAGCTCATATTTAGTTTTAAACTTAGTTTTTGCCATAGTTATTTTTACTTCTAGATTTTTAGGCTTTGCCGTAGAATTCCTTAAGTGCTTTTTCTTTAGACTAAGATTTAGGTACTTTAGAATTTTGCGACGCCTTTTTAAGTTTTAGTTTCTTTTTAAGTTATTTCCATTTGGGATTTAGTTTTTCCTGTAAGCTTTAATATTTTTAGACGACTTTTACCTATGTATCAGTTATCATTCCAATTAGTAATCTCAATTTGCGATTATAATTTTAAGTTAGTTGTGGTAATAAGTTTAGGTTAGTCAAGTGTTTTTAAGGTTTATAAGTTTCTTTTATTTTTCCGTCACCTTTTATTTTTCAACCACTTTTTCTTTTTCGACCTTTTTCGACACGCTCTTTTTCTTTCTTATTTCTCGCTATTCTAGTTTTTAGGACATAGATTTTTATTCTACTTCTTATCTGAATTTCTTAAAATTACGAAAATTTATTTTAAGTGGTTAAATTGATAGACATCAAAATTTTCTGGTTCGTAGTAATAGTTGGATTTGTACGTGGACCGGGTTATTGGAGCCAAACAGTCCTCAATTATATTGAGACCAAACGAATCCTGCCCCTCTGCTGCATCTTTTGGCTATTCGAAATGTGGGCAAAATCAGAAAAGTCTATTGATTGGATAACTTATTATAATTTTTCTTTCCTTTTAAAAACTAATAGGATATTCAGTAAATGCACCGAGCAAGACGTTCACCACCCTTTGTACGTTCACCACCTGTAACTAGATCAAGACATTTAGCAAATATTACTGCCGTTGATTTTTCTTTAGAATCGTCATCCAGTCGACCAAGTACTCCAGTTCAAATTTCCGATAATCCATTTTTTGAACCCGACCTCACAATTGAGAATTCGGAGAATATTCAGGGATGATTCATAGATCCTGAACCACTAAATTTTCCTCCGGAACCACCAATCATTCAAACAGAGATTGTTGAGGAACGAACCATTAAATCAGAATCCTCTAGTGATTCCGATTCAACAAATTCAATTATGGAAGTAACAGAACCATTAAGTATGGAAGACCGAATGAGAGCTAAACGCACTGGCCAAGGTCACGCAATTACTCATCCAGACATTAATGCGCCAGATTATGAAATCAAAGGACAAATTCTACACATGGTGACTAATCAATGCCAATTTAGTGGTGCGCCGAAGGAAGATCCAAATGAACATCTACGAACCTTTAATAGGATCTGCACACTATTTAAAATTCGAGAAGTGTAGGATAAACAGATATATCTCATGTTATTTCCCTGGACTTTAAAGGGAGAAGCCAAAGATTGGTTGGAATCGTTACCTGAAGGGGCAATTGATACATGGGACGTATTAGTTGAAAAATTTCTTAAACAATTCTTTCCTGCATCTAAAGCCGTAAGACTTCAAGGAGAAATTGTTACATTCACACAGAAGCCGAATGAAACTCTATATGAGGCGTGGACTAGATTTGGAAAGTTGTTAAGAGGATGTCCGCAACATGGTTTAGATACCTGTCAAATAGTACAAATATTATACCAAGGATGCGACATCACTACAAGGAAAGACATAGATATAGCAGCTGGTGGTTCTATTATGAAGAAAACCGAAACTGATGCTTACAAAATTATTGATAACACTGCTTCCCACTCACATGAGTGGCACCAAGAAAAAGACATCGTTAGATCATCTAAAGCAGCTAGAGCCGATTCTAGCCATGACTTAGATTCCATTTCCGCAAAGATAGATGCTGTCGAGAGACGAATGAAAAAGATGACTAAAGATATTCACTCAATACGAATTAGTTGTGAGCAGTGTGGAGGACCACATTTGACAAAAGATTGTCTCAGTATTGAATTAACAATGGAACAAAGAGAGAATATTTCATACATAAACCAAAGGCCTGGAAATAATTATCAGAATAATTATCAACCGCCAAGACCGATTTACAATCAAAACCAGAATTATAACTGAAATATTCCATACAACAACCAACAAAGTCCTAGCAATCAACAAGTATCCAATAATACTTACAACCAACAACGACCTAATTTTCAAAACAAACCACCACAACAAACCGATGATAAAAAGCCAAATTTAGAAGATATGATGACGAAGCTAGTTGAAACTCAAACGCAGTTTTTCACATCTCAGAAACAAACTAATGAACAAAATGCTCAAGCATTTAGAAATCAACAAGCTTCTATTCAAAATCTGGAACAAGAAGTAAGTAACCTAGCAAGGTTAATATGTGAAAGAAAACTGGGAAGTCTACCTAGTGATACAAATGCTAACCCTCGGAATGAAACAGCTAAAGCCATTACCACAAGAAGTGGTACAACAATTAAACCACCTGAAATACTTGTAACTTCTGATGAAGCTATTCCTACTCCACAAGAACCATAACCTGATCAAGATAAGGAAAAAGAACCGGTAGTTGAAAAGGTTAATGAAGATAACACAGTTAAGGCTGAACCTTATGTTAAACCATACCAACCACCACTTCCTTACCCGAGTAAAATGAAGAAAGAGAAACTTGAAGCCGAGCAATCCAAATTCTTGGATATGTTTAAACAGATAAATGTAAATCTTCCTTTCATTGATGTGATTTCAGGAATGCCTAGATATGCTAAATTCTTGAAAGATCTAATCTCAAATAGAAAGAAAATGGAAGAACTCTCGGCTGTTACCATGAATGCTAATTGTTCAGCAGTGCTGTTGAATAAGATACCAGAAAAATTATCTGATCCAGGAAGTTTCACAATTCCATGTTTTCTGGGTAGTCTTAGTTCAATAGAAGCATTGGCAGACTTAGGTGCTAGTATAAATCTAATGCCGTATTCACTATACGCTAAACTAGACCTTGGAGAATTGAAACCAACCAGAATAAGCATACAACTAGCCGATAGATCAATAAAATATCCTAGAGGGATAATGGAGAACATGCTAGTTAAAGTTGGTACTTTAGTATTTCCAGTAGATTTTGTTGTTCTGGACATGGAAGAAGATTCTCAAGTTCCTCTCATACTAGGAAGACCATTCTTAAATATGGCTAAAGCAATGATAGACGTGTTCGGTAAGAAATTGACCCTAAGTATAGAGGACGAGAGTGTTACCTTTTCAGTTGATAGAGCAATGCAACAACCACAATCTGCAGATGATACACGTTATTATATTCAAACTATAGATGCACATGCAGAATTATTAGAAGAATTTCCAGAATTACAAGAAACAGGAGAATGTTCTTTAGGAGAAGGTAATGAACCAATTGATGAAGCTGAAATGTTAGCTACACTTATAGCTAATGGATATAAACCAACAACAGAAGAAATTCAAATGCTAAAAGAAGAAGACAGATATCGATACAAATCATCGATAGAAGAACCTCCGAAATTAGAGTTAAAGCCACTTCCAAACCATTTGGAATACGCTTATTTACATGGTGAATCTGAATTACCTGTAATAATATCGTCTTCTCTTACTGAAAATGAGAAATCACAACTCATTTCTGTGTTGAAAGCTCATAAACCAGCCATTGCATGGAAGATTCATGATATTAAAGGAATAAGTCCTTCGTATTGCACACATAAAATCCTTATGGAAGAAGGTCATAAAACGTATGTGCAACGCCAACGAAGACTAAATTCTAATATGCAAGATGTAGTTAAGAAAGAGATTATTAAACTGCTAGATGCAGGTCTAATTTATCCAATCTCTGATAGTCCATGGGTAAGCCCAGTTCAATGCGTGCCTAAGAAGGGTGGCATGACTGTCATTACAAATGAGAAAAATGAGCTTATTCCTACTAGGATTGTGATGTGCTGGATCGTAACCTTTATTTATGAACGGATTTGAGTTGTTTTGTTACACGAATTGATTTATTGTATATGTGGTATTTTATTGAATTCAGGTTGATTTCACACATATATAGGCAACTAGTCCTATTCATGTAGTTTAGTTTGTCGGTAAATCCGATTCGTTCCACAGGGAGATGGAGTGTTTAATGGTTTTTAATAGTCTTTGATGTCAAACTTAATTAAAGGGGGTTTTGGATTAGGAATTTATAATATAACACTAACAGAAAATAACTTAACTAATTTACTTCATAAATAAAATTACAAGATTACAATAAATAACTTAAAAAGGAACTAAATGAAATTATGCTAATTATGATGCATTAATTATATTACTAGATGGTAATTAGTAAAATAGTAATTTTTAATAAAACTATATGTTTAGAATTTTGTTTTGAGTAATTATAATATAAACTTATTTAAATTAACTAAATGACAAGTTTTAATTATATTAATATAAATTATTAGGAATAGTAATTAACTAATTACAAACTAATTATAAGTTATAAACTTTTAATTAACACTAATTATAAGGTTAAAACATGTATTAAAGTATTTTATAATAACTAATATTAATTATATAGTAATAACCTAAATATAAATAATTAAATAATTAAAACCCTAATTTTACCCTAACTGGTACTGTAGTCGCGTTATTACCTTACGCGTTTCGCGTATTTATACGCGTATCGCGTATAATTTAAAACTTACGCGAATCGTGTGATTCTGATCGTACAGTTTGATTTACAGGCATACGCGTTTTGCGTATACCATACACGGTTCGCGTATGACTTATACGATGTGACAAACAGTCTGGTACGAATTTTAAGTATTTTTATGTAATTTTATATATTTTATAATAATAATTCGTAAATAATAATAATAGTACGTTTACAAGAAATAATAATGGGATAAATGGGAGTGTTTACTTAAATGTGTCACCCCTAGGTCCATGGATTGTTTTGAGTTTACGCCCTATTTAAAATGTTTTAGTAATAAACTTTATATTTTTCTTTCGAATAAATATAAGGTTAAGACTAACTAAATAAAATCTAATTTTCATCGGATTCTTTTTAGATAGCTACTATTCCTTAAGTATTTAAATTGAGACCTAGCCTAGTTTTGACTTTCGCCAATACCCAAATCGTAACGGTTTCCCTTTTTACAATTTCACTGTCATATAATTATTGATATTACCCAAACCACCGAAGTTTATTTCTAAATTGGTGTTAATAACTTATCCATAAATTCGTCTAGATCATTTTTAATGTTGAAGCTTAATTTATGTAAATAAAAACAACTTTCGCTATTTAAATTTAATAAATTAAGTGGCAAGGGTTAAATACCTAATTACATAAAAATGGTTCTTTTAACTAGGCTCAATATTAAAAATACTAAAGTTACATTTTTAACTTTTACAAATGGTAACATTCCATTTCACTAGGGGCTCTACATTTAAGCAAACACTAGGGAAATTTAGCTATTCATTACACTAGGGTAAACATATAAATATAGATATGCAAACATAATAACAACGCTAATTTTAACAGAGTAAACTTACTAAAATATCTTCACTTTCATTAACTTCAAACGGTAGGAAAATTACAATAATAACACCCCTTTCACGCGTACAAATACACCCTTAATCACGAACAATACCCTCTAAATATTTGAAACTAATTTTACAGAGTAATAAAATGACAGTAGTATTTACGTATAGTAATTGATATGTATAAACTTGTGTTGTATTCTCTTCCTCTTTTGTGTTGATAGTACTCCTTATTTATCATTGAATCTTGAAGTAGTAGTTGAGTCAAAAAGCTCCACTTGCTGTAGCACTTAGACAAAAGAATTGTTTTAAAAACATAAAAGTAGCCGCCCCCTTCTGGAAACTGGAACAGTAATCTGGCCTAACATTACGCGTTTCGTGTATGGATACACGATTCGCGTATGACCAAAAGGCTACACGTTTCGTGTAGTGTTACACGATTCGTGTAAGACCAATTGACAGTTTTCTTCATTTTTTCCTTTTTGTTTATTCTTTGTTGATCACGTGTTGACGTGTACTGATTTGGCACTTCCCATTTGAACTCTTTTCTTCTTTTATCTTGTACTTTTATTCTTGAACTCGGATAAACGTTTTCTCGATATATATTTGATTTAAACTCATCGTTTATCGTTGTTTCTTCAAATAGCAAGCTCTTGTATACTTTTGTCGTTTTTCTTGAATATTATACGTTGAATGTCTTTGTAAATGATAAAAGCTGATGAAATATAACTGATATTGCGTCGAATAATATGTATGTTTAGAGCAATATCAAAATACCCCACACTTGAACGTTGCTTGTCCTCAAGCAATTACATCTTTGAACAGAATTAGAACATTATATATATCTTTATTATCGATCATTAGATCACACAACACACACTACACGAAATGAAACACACGCTATATGAAATATGTTACACAACACAGTATTTATTGGATCACACGCACACCACACGAAACGAAATTCTGACAACAGAAACAAACATGAAACTCGTGATTAGGGTTTAAAAATTTGGATCCTTAGGGAAAATTGGACCTTGTGAAAACGTTTTATGATTTTATAAAATGTCATGCTAGTTTTTACACTAGACACGTTTTCCGGTTTTAACCTCAAATTCTGGTTGAGGGTAACTGAAAACCGAAGTCTCAGTCGGCGATTAGCAAGCTATTCGCCCCCATGATTGTAGTATCATGGAACTTGAAGCCGAATGTCCAAAAAATGGTTTTACACAAATATAATTCATAAAATAGCATAAGTTTTAGAACAAAATTATATCGTGTCCAAATATCATCGGTGAACCATGAGTTTGCACACCTCAATTTGTTATGCCATATGTATGTTGACCGCGGTCAAACATAGATGCAGTTGATCTTTACGGAGATCATCCATCTGGGGATTAGATTCATTAGTCTTAAAAGCTAATTTGCATTGTGCCCCCCCATTGTACGAGACATATCCTTCTCATGGTTAGGATAAGTCTGACCACCAAAAACCCTGTTTGATGCTGAGGTTAGGTGGATTTCCAGCCGATTTTAGGGATGACTTTACAAGATTTTTCGTCAACCTACAGCTGTTCTGGACTACATCTTCTAACATAAGTTAGCAAGTGTGTCAATTTGGAAGACTTTACTTCCTTACGGGATGGACTTGATTCATCCTCTATTACTCGTGATAATGGAATATTCAGGTTTATACGTTCCAAAGCAATGATATCTGCAATAACTTCATAGAAACATGTGATATATGGTTCTCAACATAAGGTTTTATAAATTCTTGTTATACTTGGTTTTCTTTTATAGGTTTTAAACAAATAAACTTATGCGTTTTTAATGTATTGAGACAACAATTTCGGTTTTTGACACCTGATCTTTAATTGCTCGTAGTTACCTTAAAAATTTATTTGTTATATTTGTTTAAAGATTTTCAAATTTTCATAAAAACTAATAACTTATAAGTTCTCGAGAATTTATATATTCCCACCCCACACTTAAGATTATGTAATGCCCTCATTACATAAAAATCAGATAATAATGTATAAATTTGAGAGGACAAATAGTGTGAAGTATTTGGAACTTCCTTTGTTAACCCATTTGGATTTTCAAATTGTTTTACCTATGATTTTATCCAACGTTTGTATCACAATGTAATCCGATGTTTCATTTCGTCTAATTGCATTTTCTTCTGTACCTGTCAAAACTATGTAAAAAACATACAAACATGGGGTTGTACTTCAATCATACAAAACAATTTTACCCCACACTACTTTCTTGCTAATATATAATAAAACATAAGAAACATAAAAGTATTAAAACACACCATACAATAATGTTATTACACACCATAAAAATAAAAATGTTTAAAACAATAGAACTAGTCAAATGGGCTCCAAAATGGTCCTCCTCGTTCGCCCTCCTCCTGTTGCTGTTGCTGCCGTTGCTCGTTTAGGCGTTGTTCCTCGTAGAAACGCCTATATGCATCCTGACTCGCGGCTATGGCGGCGTTATGGTCATAGGGTGGAGGTAGAGGGTCATCGGGTGATTGCCATGGGGGATATGATGGAAAGGCTGAGGGTGCGTAAGCTTGCGGGTTAGACGCGTATAGATATGCCTGTTGGTGCGCCCACTCTAATTGATTTCCCATTCCCCTCTGATCATATCGGATGTTGGACAGCATATTATATTGATCTAGCTGGGTATGCCTAATGTCCCCTAATTGCCGAGATAAAGCAGTGTACTGATCTTCTGATCTCGCTCCCCAGTTTTGATATGAATTACGTACATCTAAACTCAATGCGTTAAACGAGTTTTGGAGCATATCGAAATCAGAAGTACCTGTATGAGACGAGCTAGCCTGATCTGTCTCTCTGCGTCTCCTCCTTGCTTCCCTCGCGGGTTCATCATCCTCCTCCATAGGTGCGTGAGCAGCAACTTCCTGTTGCCTTAAACTACGTACCCCACCCCTTACACGTATAGCCTTAGCTGTCCTATACAACTCCAATCCTAAATTACGAACCGGTTGATCTATTGGTTGGATTGGAGGGTCAAATTCGTTCGGGTCGAGACCGAACCAGGCTGCCAAACACGTGACATAGTGACCCCCCGACATGTCACTGGATCCTCGAGCACCCTTACCAAAGTGGGCTAAAAAGTAGGCCACTCCATAGGGTATACTAATAAATGTATCCCTATCTCTAATTGCATCCAAATACCAAAGGTCAACATAATTAATCTTATCTGTATTAAGGAATGCCCTTTGGTTAATTGTGTTCGCTATAAATTTATGAATTATTCGATAGCGAACATCAGTGATCTTAAGGTATGATTCTTGGCCTGCTACATAAGTATTCTTTTGGGAAAAAGAGCGCCAGACACTCAAAGAATCATAATCTCCTGTATACCTAGCTCCTGTAAAAATATATTCCCAAAAACCTGGAGCATTCATCTCATTACCGTCGTAAATCTCTAAAGCCATAGTCATGTCGCCTAGGGACATTACTCTATCTACATGATGATGTAGCGTGAGGGTACGAAATAGTATTATTTTTAATACAAAATACTACAAAATATGACACAAGTTTTATTAATTTACGGATGGGATATACCTAAACCTTGCTACAACACTATAGGCAGTGTACCTAATCGTAGAGTAGTGTAGTTTTTAGTAAGTCCGGTTCGTTCCACAGGGAGCTGGTGAAGTTAACGCTATATTATTAAGTTTATTTGTAAAAATATATATATAAATAAGTAGTAGTATTATTATAAAATGGGGGTTTTACCGTTTAATGACCGGTTTGTCGATTTTAAGCGTAAAAATAAATGACAAAAATTAAAGTGTGTAAAATAAATTGCGATAAATAAAATGACAGAAAATAAAGATACGATGAGAAATATAATAAAAGAATTATGCTTATTTAAACTTCCGTAATCATGATGTTTGACGTGTTGATTTTAATTTATTACCATGGGTTAATTGTCCTTTGTCCTGGTTTATTTGATACGTCTATCTGGTTTTTGTCCATAATAGTCCATCGGTCATAAATATAAAGTGCGAGTATCCTCGTCAAATTACCCTTATACCCGAAGTCAAATATTCCAACTGATTAAGGATTTAAACTGTGACGCAGTTATCACTTCTGTCAACAATTACATCAGTTATCACTGTATGTAATCCACCCCTGTTTTAATTAGTTTATGAATATTAATTCATCCACTTGATCAGAATGAATAATCAATTACCCAACCCAATTGATTAATTAAATGATTATAACAGATTCCATATGAACATCACTAAATAGGACAACCATAATCATTATTAATTATTAGGTTAATTAATTTGAAGATAGGTTCGACAGACTCCAATGAGTTGTCACTCAATTAGACAATACCCCCCATCTATTAATAGCCCATAGTTCAATTTCCACAAGTGTCGTTCTTTTGTTCAAACCCCAATTATGGTACAAAGCCCAATTACCCAATTTTAGTAATTAGCCCAACATCATGATTACTTCATTTTAAATAAGCATAATAACGACTTAGCTACGAGACATTAATGTAAAAAGGTTGAACATAACTTACAATGATTAAAAATAGCGTAGCGTTACACGGACAGAATTTCGACTTACACACTCAAACGATCTCTATCATAAATCTTATTATTATCATAATTTAAAATTAAAATTAAGATTATTGTTATATCTGATTACATTAACATTATGATAGAGAATTATAAATATAGATATTGATATTTGATAGATAGAAAAATAAGAAAAAAGATAGAAAGAAAAAAAGATCGAAAAAATATCTTCTCCCTAATTCATCGAACATATCGTTCGTTTTATAGGGAAATTAGAATTCAAATTTTCATTTACGACCCCTGAACTATGCTCAATTAACAACTTTTTATTATTTAATATTATTCTTATTATGAATTATTTAAATATTATATTTTATTCTTGTGCATAGTTGACTTGTAATTTTTACACCGTTGCGTCGAGCGTTGAGAGTTGGTTCATGTCCCAGTTCCGGATTTTCGAACGTCCTTTCGTACAATTTTATATCTTGTACTTTGCGTTTTGTAACTTGTACTCTTGTCATTTTTAGACGTTCTTCATCAATAAATTGAACCTTTTGAATTGTATCTTGTACATTTGAGCTTTTTGGACGTTTTGGTCTTTCAAATCTTCGTTTTTGTCTTTAAATCTTCATTTTCGAGCGATTTGCGTCTTTCGTCTTCGCACTTATTTATTTAACTATTACAACTAAAAATAAGGAAATCACATTTAAAAACTTTACATATTGGAACGATATTGCTACTAAATATATGTTCATTTGGAACACTATCAAATATCCCCACACTTGAGCGTTGCTTGTCCTCAAGCAATACAGAACTTGAAATAAAAACATACATGAATCACTTTTTTATTCATCACATTTTGTACATCAGTGATTTTGATATAGCGGTATAAACAATGACAGTAATGATGGTTAAAGGTGGGTGTGTCATCCACAGTTGCCTCGGGTTTAGGTCAACGACACTTGCAATCAAATAGCCGATTTACTTTCGGTTTCCAAAGCAAAGTGCACATTTGAAAGGCGGTTTACAGTCCCACATGACTATAAAAATTTAGATCCTTTAGGAAATAGGATCTTTATGAAAACATTTGATCTTTTGAAAATTCAATCTAGCTTTTACCCTAGATAAGTTTTCTGATTTGATCCACCATTGGTGTTGCAAAATATATTTGTGGATCAATATTTTGGCTAAAAACATTTAGGTTCGTGTAATCCACTGCTATCCCGGTATCAGAAAGCACACATCCAGTTTACTTGTTCCGTATATTACCTTTCGGCAAACTACCGTCCGGTTGTAAAGGAAAGCGATGAACAAGAAACTGTTAAGGCAATGTCCCGTGACATGCAGATGATTATGGTCTTTTAACGTGTCGGATGCTAGAACTATCCTTGGTAGGAGCGATAGTAAAGATCATCCTATGATTTTTCGGTCTGGCACAAGGTCCTGTCTCCGACCATGCTATGCAACCACCGTTCTTACGGTTGACACCCGATTTAGTTCAGGTGACCTAATGAATTCCAGGTGAATTTCTTAGGATTTTACGTTCAATGGTAATGAACGCATTGAAAATGGTTTTTCAGAAAACAAATCGGTTTGTATTTTTGATCAAAATATTTTCTCGTTCAAGCTCGAGTTTAGATATCATCGAATTCCATGAGTTTGAATTCTCAATCTTTAAGGTCAATCTCTAGGATTGAGTATTATCAGTCTTAAAAGCTGATTTTTAATCTTTAAGGAGATTATCCTTTCTGGGGATCTGATTCATTAGTCTTATCAAGCTAATTTGCACGGTGCCCTCCCCATTTTACAAGACAGACCCTCTCATGGTTAGGATAAGTCTGACCACTTGGCGACCCTGTTTGATGCTGAGGTCCGTGGATTTCCTGCTGATTTTAGTGATGACTTTTCTAGGTTTTTCGTCAACCTACAGCTGGTCTGGACGACAACTTCATGACCTAAATCAAGAAGCGCGTGTCTTTTTCGGAAGACTTTACTTCCTTCAAATGATGGAATTGATTCATCGTGTAGATCCATCTCTTCTTTTCTTTCATCGGATAAAGCAGTTGATTATCGTTCAAAACAAAAGTATTTTCAATTGTTTGTACAAAAATATGTGATATATGTTTTAAATTGAATAACTTGGTACATTCTTCCCACACTTAGTTTCTTTCTTTGCCTTTTTATTTTCTTTTATTTCATTTTAAATGAATTCAAGCGTTTTAAGTCGTTTCTCAATTTATGTCCTTTTCGAGGTAACGATAATTTCGGTATTAACACCTAGTTTTCATCGTTCATAAATATGTATAAACATGATTTTGAGTTCATTTAGTTGAAAATTTTTCAAATTTTCACAAAATTTGGCAAATAAACCAAGTATAAACCTGAGAGAATTTATAACCCTTCCCCATACTTGAGATCATGCAATGCCCTCATTTGCATGAAATCAGACTATAATTATAAATTCATGAGGGTGATTAGCGTAGAAAAGTGATTAAAAATACCGAGTTTGCAAACATATTGTTATTTCACATTTGATTTTTTGCGTCTTGTCAAAATCAGTAGCTTTTGCTGAACTTCATGCCAGTCTTTGAAAGTGCGCTGTTTTACCCTGTTTTGTACATAAGATAAAATACAAACATATATACATATTTTTGAAGTTTGGTTTATAACCCCACTTTTCAAAAATTTATAAAATATAATATTTTTGGCATACTTTAAATCAATAAAATTAAAAATAATGATGAAAAAATTTTTCGCCCCGCCCTCGGGTAAAGCAATTTCGGCTCAACGACCTAGTCTTCAACTCACGACGAATTTTAGAAATCAATTTTTTTTAACTTAATGAAATAAAGTAAATTTTGTTTTTAAAATCACACAAAACTTAAATTTAAAAAGCATATTAATTTTTATATAAAACCTACAAAATAAAAAAAAATTCAGAATGGAGGGAGGAAACTAGTTCTTTAGTGTCTGCTAGCGGAAAAGACCAATCGGATTCCATTCTCGGAACTACACGAGAACAGAAACAACTAACTCTAGATAGCATTTTCTTTTTAGAACATTTGAATCTCCCCACACTTAGGTAGCTGTGGTGTCGAAATTGTGATTAACTTCATCGTCAATTTCTTTTGGTCCATAATCAACTTGCCTATCTGTGACTTTTTCTTTAAGCCATTGGTCGGATTCCTGTGTAATATCCACAATTTCAACTAGTTTCTCCTTTTCTTTAGGCGACAGATTGGATACTAACCGGTTACATAACTTAAAGTTCCCCTTACTTCTAGCATCGATACCCGTTTAAAAAGTTTCTTCATTGAACTGTTAATAACGGGGTCATTTAATTTCGTATCAACAACGGGGTTCTTTATTATCAAGTCATCATTAGATTTTACTTCATTTTCCCCACACTTAGGCGTTTTATTATTGCTAAGCACTACCGTTGGAGTTGGTAAAACAACATGGTTATTACCAATCGTTTTTACTGGTTCAACGGTTTTAGTTGGTGGAGATTTAGACTTTCGAATCATAAAGGTGATAGATTTGTTACCACTTTTAAGTGTCATTCTTCCATTTCCTACATCAAATAACGCCTTGGTGGACGCTAAGAATGGCCGACCTAAAATTAGAGGAATGTTTGGGTCTTCTTCTATGTCAATGACAATAAATTCGACTAGAAAGGTTAAATTGCCTACTTGAACGGGTAGGTTGTCAGCAATTCCAACTGGGTGCTTAATGGTTTGATCAAAGAGTCGAACACTCATATCCGTTGGACTTAACTTACCTACACCTAATCTTTTATATAATGAAAGAGGCATAACACTTACACTCGCACCTAAATCTGCTAGTGCATCATACATGACACAATCACTAAGTAGACAAGGAACAATAAATTCACCCGGATCACCTACCCTAGGTGGAGGTTTTGGTGGAACTGTCTTCACCGGGTTTATATTTACGGCTTTTGTTTCTTGCACTTTCTTATTCTTTTTCTTCTTCTTCTTTCCAGAGGTATCACAATCTTTATTACCTATCACTTGCTCATACTCAACTCCTTTTCTTGGAAACGGGATGGGTGGTTTGTATGGTTCCACCACTGGCTTTACATACTCGGGTGGTGGTGGTGGCGTAACTTCTTCATTGTTACTCACATCTAAAACCTTCCCATCTTCTGGAGCTGGTTTTTCAGAATTTGTTGAAACCATATTAACATTCTCATTCCGAGGATTTACTTCAGTATCACTCGGTAGCTTTCCTTGTTCCCTCTCACTCATCATGCTAGCAAGAGTACCTACGTGTTTTTCAAGATTCAAAATGGAAGCTTGTTGAGTTCTTAATGACTGATCAAATCTCTCGTTCGTTTGGGTTTGAGTTTCAATAAATTGTGTTTGAGATTCAACTAGCTTGAATACCACGTCTTCCATATTTGACTTTTTCTCTTCGGTTTGTTGTTGTGGTTTATACAAGCTAGGTCTTTGTTGATTGAAAGTGTTGTTTTGAGTCGGTTGATTATTCGGACCTTGTTGGTTGTACGAGTTATTGTCGGGTCCTTTTGGATTGTAAAGAATGTATTGATTTCGATTGAAGTTTAGCTTTGGCGGTTGATAATTATTTTGATAATTATTTCCAGGCCTTTGGTTCATATAGGAAACATTCTCTCGTTGTTCCATCGTTGGTTCAATGTGACAATCTTTCAATAAGTGTGGTCCACCGCATTGCTCACAACTGATTCGTATTGCGTGAATATCTTTATTCATCTTTTCCATTCGTCTTTCGAAAGCATCTATTTTTGCGGAAACGGAATCAAAGTCATGGCTAGAATCGGCTCTAGCCGCTTTAGATGATCGAAAGATATCTTTTTCTTGGTGCCACTCATGCGAGTGGGAGGCTGTGTTATCAATAATTTTGTAAGCTTCAGTTGCGGTTTTCTTCATAATGGATCCACCGGCTGTTATGTCGATGTCTTTTCGTGTAGCAACGTTGACACCTTGGTAGAATATTTGTACTATTTGGTAAGTGTCTAAACTGTGTTGAGGACATCCTCTCAACATCCTTCCGAATCTTGTCCACGCCTCATATAATGTTTCATTTGGCTTTTGCGCGAACGTAACAATTTCTCCTTGAAGTCTCACGGCTTTAGATGCCGGAAAGAATTGTTTAAGAAATTTTTCAACTAAAACATCCCATGTGTCAATCGCCCCTTCAGGTAACGATTCTAACCAATCTTTGGCTTCTCCCTTTAAAGTCCAGGGAAACAACATGAGATAGATCTGCTCATCTTCCACTTCTCGGATTTTGAATAGTGTACAAATTCTTTTAAACGTACGAAGGTGTTCGTTAGGATCTTCATTCGGTGCACCACTGAATTGGCATTGGTTAGTTACCATGTGTAGAATTTGTCCTTTGATTTCATAATCTGGCGCATTAACTTCTGGCTTAATAATGGCGTGACCTTGGCCCGTGCGTGTAGCTCTCATTCGATCTTCCATACTTAGAGGTTCTAGATTTTCCATGATTGGAAGTGTTGTATCTGAATCACTAGAGGTTTCTGATTTAATGGTTTCTTCCTCAACAATCTCTGTTTGAATGATTGGTGGTTCCGGAGGAAAGTTTAATGGTTCGGGATCTACAAACCGTTCCTGAATATTCTCCGGATTCTCAATTGTGAGGTTTGTTTCAAAAACTGGATTATCGGAAATTTGAGTTTGAGGATTTGGTCGACTTGATGACGATTCTAAAGAAAAATCAACGGCGGCGATATTCGTTAAACGATGTCTTGATCGAGTTACAGGTGGTGAACGTATGACCGGCGGCGAACGTCTTGCTCGGTGCATTCACTGAATATCCTATTAGTTTTTAAAAAGAAAAGAAAAATTATAATAAGTTATCCAACCAATAGACTTTTCTGATTTTGCCCACGTTTCGAATAGCCAAAAGATGCAGCAGAGGGGCAGGATTCGTTTGGTCTCAATATAATTGAGGACTGTTTGGCTCCAATAACCCGGTCCACGTACAAATCCAACTATTACTACGAACCAGAAAATTTTGATGTCTATTAATTTAACCACTTAAAATAAATTTTCGTAATTTTAAGAAATTTAGAGAAGAAGTAGAAAAAATTCTAAGTCTTAAAAACTAGAATGGCGAGAAATAAGAGAGAAAAAGATTGCGCGTCGAAAAATGTCGAAAAATAAAAGGTCGAAAAATAGGCGTCGAAAAATAAAAATAAGAAAGTAGTGCGAAATACGGCGTCGCAAAATTCTAAAGCACCTAAAACTTAGTCTAAGGAATAAGCACTTAAGGGATTTTACGGCAAAGCCTAAAAATTCTAGAAGTAAAAATAACTATGGCAAAACTAAACTTAATACTAAAAGTTGCGAATATAGTCTAAAAATCTAAAGGTAATAAAACTAAAAAAAACATTTTTTTTTTTTTTATAGACAAAATTTAAAAAAAATATATTTTTTTTTAATAATTTTTTTTTTTTTTTTTTTACGTTTTTGTTTTTTTTTTTTTTTTTTACGTTTTTTTTTTTTTTTTTTTTTTTTTTTTTTTAAATTTTTTTTAAAAACGATTTTTTTTTTTACAAAAATTTTTTTTTAAAACGAATTTTTTTTTTTTCTTTTAAAAAAAACGATTTTTTTTTTTTTTTTTTTTTACACAAATTTTTTTTTTTTTTTTTTTTTTTTTAAAACGAAATTTTTTTTTTTTTTTTTTTTTTTTTTTTTTTTTTTAAAAAACGATTTTTTTTTTTTTTTTTTTTAAACGATTTTTTTTTACAAATTAATAATTTTTTTATAATTATAATTTTTTTTTTAAAACTTTTTTTTTAATTCATTTACTATTCATGAATAGTAAATGAAAATAAATTAATTAATTTACTATTCACATGAAAGCGACATGATAGCAATTATTAATTATAAGTTACATAATATACCCCTGAAGTATTTAATAAATACGACTTTTTTTTTAAAAAATTTACGTAAAGATTCTTAAATATTTTTATATTATTATATTCTATTTCAATATTATTATATTATTATATTCTATTTCAATATTATTATATTATTATATTTTATTTCAATATTATTATAATTAAAAATATAGCGTTTTAGCGCTCCCCGGCAGCGGCGCCAAAAACTTGATGATGTAGCGTGAGGGTACGAAATAGTATTATTTTTAATACAAAATACTACAAAATATGACACAAGTTTTATTAATTTACGGATGGGATATACCTAAACCTTGCTACAACACTATAGGCAGTGTACCTAATCGTAGAGTAGTGTAGTTTTTAGTAAGTCCGGTTCGTTCCACAGGGAGCTGGTGAAGTTAACGCTATATTATTAAGTTTATTTGTAAAAATATATATATAAATAAGTAGTAGTATTATTATAAAATGGGGGTTTTACCGTTTAATGACCGGTTTGTCGATTTTAAGCGTAAAAATAAATGACAAAAATTAAAGTGTGTAAAATAAATTGCGATAAATAAAATGACAGAAAATAAAGATACGATGAGAAATATAATAAAAGAATTATGCTTATTTAAACTTCCGTAATCATGATGTTTGACGTGTTGATTTTAATTTATTACCATGGGTTAATTGTCCTTTGTCCTGGTTTATTTGATACGTCTATCTGGTTTTTGTCCATAATAGTCCATCGGTCATAAATATAAAGTGCGAGTATCCTCGTCAAATTACCCTTATACCCGAAGTCAAATATTCCAACTGATTAAGGATTTAAACTGTGACGCAGTTATCACTTCTGTCAACAATTACATCAGTTATCACTGTATGTAATCCACCCCTGTTTTAATTAGTTTATGAATATTAATTCATCCACTTGATCAGAATGAATAATCAATTACCCAACCCAATTGATTAATTAAATGATTATAACAGATTCCATATGAACATCACTAAATAGGACAACCATAATCATTATTAATTATTAGGTTAATTAATTTGAAGATAGGTTCGACAGACTCCAATGAGTTGTCACTCAATTAGACAATACCCCCCATCTATTAATAGCCCATAGTTCAATTTCCACAAGTGTCGTTCTTTTGTTCAAACCCCAATTATGGTACAAAGCCCAATTACCCAATTTTAGTAATTAGCCCAACATCATGATTACTTCATTTTAAATAAGCATAATAACGACTTAGCTACGAGACATTAATGTAAAAAGGTTGAACATAACTTACAATGATTAAAAATAGCGTAGCGTTACACGGACAGAATTTCGACTTACACACTCAAACGATCTCTATCATAAATCTTATTATTATCATAATTTAAAATTAAAATTAAGATTATTGTTATATCTGATTACATTAACATTATGATAGAGAATTATAAATATAGATATTGATATTTGATAGATAGAAAAATAAGAAAAAAGATAGAAAGAAAAAAAGATCGAAAAAATATCTTCTCCCTAATTCATCGAACATATCGTTCGTTTTATAGGGAAATTAGAATTCAAATTTTCATTTACGACCCCTGAACTATGCTCAATTAACAACTTTTTATTATTTAATATTATTCTTATTATGAATTATTTAAATATTATATTTTATTCTTGTGCATAGTTGACTTGTAATTTTTACACCGTTGCGTCGAGCGTTGAGAGTTGGTTCATGTCCCAGTTCCGGATTTTCGAACGTCCTTTCGTACAATTTTATATCTTGTACTTTGCGTTTTGTAACTTGTACTCTTGTCATTTTTAGACGTTCTTCATCAATAAATTGAACCTTTTGAATTGTATCTTGTACATTTGAGCTTTTTGGACGTTTTGGTCTTTCAAATCTTCGTTTTTGTCTTTAAATCTTCATTTTCGAGCGATTTGCGTCTTTCGTCTTCGCACTTATTTATTTAACTATTACAACTAAAAATAAGGAAATCACATTTAAAAACTTTACATATTGGAACGATATTGCTACTAAATATATGTTCATTTGGAACACTATCACTACACCACCCAATCTAAATTGTAGGAAACTAGTATCTTCGATATTTTCCGGGTGTATATTCATCCTAACGGTAGAATAAAATTCTAAACACCATTCTCTATATACAGGAGAATTTAACCTAAACAATCTCTCAAAGTCATTATAATACCTAATTTCCCCAAATTCATTCGTGAAACTTTGGGTTAAAATTTCCCTTATCGGTGTATCTAAATTGACTGGGTCTCCTAGGGGATCCCAATCAACAACGTAAACTGAAGAGATGGTTCGATTTACCAGAATGAGTAAATCCTTAACTTTTTGCACCCTTTGATGTAATTCGTTAGGAAATTGCAGGATAGGGTGTAGGTTCAAGAGTTGTTGTTCCATTTCTGGGGTAACTTGATCTTGTGCTTGTTGTTGGTTAAATGCCCTCATTCTAAAAGGTCCCTGCATAACATTTTAAAAACAAGGAAATCATCCCAATAGGATGTGTTAATGTTAGCAAAGAGTCTAAATTCAACTTACAAACTTGTTTCATCACCACATGAATCAATTTATTTCAACAACTTTGGAAGATTTAGTTCTATAATTCAAAACAAAGCAGAAACAAACCAAAAATCATAAATCAAAAATCAAGTTTCATATGCAAAGTTTAATTCACAAGTGAAAACACGCAATTTATCTAAGTGTATCTAATTCAACTCAATCACATTGCGTGTATTTCAACTTCTAAACAATCCTTAATAGCATTAAAGTTCATACTTGATTCATTAAAATCATGTTCAAAAGTTCTAACTACTAACAAAACACTCAAAAACAACTAATTACAACCAAAATAACACACCTCAGTATCAATTTCCTAATTTTCCCCAATTTTGTATAAACCCTAATTTTCAATAACCAATTAAATATCATTTTTTTATTCTAATCGGGTTTATTATCCTACTAACAACATAGATATAGCTTTAATCAAGCAAAATTCAACAAAAACATGCATATAAATCGGATTAAAGCTATAAAGAAAAATAATGAAAAACTTGAAGAACACTAAGTAAAATGGGTTTAAAATCCTTACCAATCTAGGCATGTTGAAAGATTGAAGAATTGGGGAAGATTGGAATTGTTAATTTAAGTTTTTGGGTGTGATTTTCGGGTTTTTGTGTTTTCTTCTCGTCCACAGCAGAAAAAATAAAATTTAGAGTGTGAAAACAGGTCTGCTGCCCGATCTGTTATGTTCAGCTATTTTTGACCTTACGCGTTTCGCGTAGGTCTACGCGAATCGCGTAAGCTTTGTATTCCACGAGTTTCGTGTAGGTCTACACGATTCGCGTATGCTTTGTCTGTATTTTTTATTTTTTTTTCAACTTATAAACAATTGATTTTAAAATATCTTTTATAGATTTATATTTGTAACGGAAATTCGGTTGTTACACCTGATCTTAATCCGTTTATAAATTTTTAATTTCAATTTATAAAATTCAATCCATTAAAAGTTAAAGTTTTTAATGTTTTTCGAAAACAAATTTAAAATAAAATAAAAACACTCTATTTTTGTGTTAAAATTATTAACATTTTTAATTTTAAGTACATGAAAAATAAAAATTACACAAATTAAAATACACTCTATTTTTTTGTATACCCCTAAATCAACTAATTTTCAAACTTAAAACTTTGTTTCCTATCGATTAGGTAGAGATAAATTCGGTCGTCAAACCTATCATTATCCACGACAAAGATTTACAAGTTATATATTTTTACGGTTATTGATAAAAAGGTATATTTTGCAATCTACTGTAGACTTTTAGAATTTAACAACAACAAAAAATTTTGTGCAATTTGAAGAATGAAAATTCAGTTGTGACACCTAAACATTTTCATTTTCAAAGAAATAAGTTAAAATCAAGGCGTTTCACCTTCAATTTAGTAGAAAGGAATTTTTTTTTAATTTTTATTTTGTTTTCGTGGTTTACTATTTAACAGATATCTTATGAATCCAATAAGAAATTTTCGTGCAATTTGAAAAACGATAATTTAGTTGTAACACTTAACATTTATCGTTTTTAATGAAAACATATTGAACTCAATGTTCATCACTTTTAAATGGTAGACCGTTTTAATAGAACATACAACAAACAAAAACAAACCAAACACACCAAAACATTACACAACAAAAATGCACAAACACACAATTGGCGAGAAAAAGATTTAAAGAGTGAAGCCTCGTTGGCTCGCCTCGTAGTGGAGTCGCATTATTTCGCTCCCCATTGCTTCGTAGGCGTAACCTCGCTGGTTTAAGAGGTTTTCTTCTGCGCATTTTAAAGGCCCTTCTCGGCATAAGGTTACGTACTCGTAATTAGAGTCCGTTTGGTTCTTTGGGCAATCTCCGGAGTGAGTCGGTTTTCCACATTTCACACATTTACCCAAATGACGTGCTCTACGCCTTTTAGCTGATTTAGATTTTCCTCTTGCATAGTTTGTCTCATTTAGTTTCTGTCTTTCTTCTTTCCTCGCCTTATCGCATCTTTTCTTAATATCTAACACCACATCCCTCGGTAAAATCTTATCGCACTTTAAAATGAAATGGTTGTAGATATACTGACTGCGCATCTTGAAATTACACAATAAAAACAAAAAGAAATTAAAAAGGTAGAATGGAGGGAGAAGACTAGTTCTTTAGGGTCTGCTAGGGAAAGACCAATCTAACCCCACTCTTAAAGATAAGAATAAAAATCGAGAATGGAGTTTAAAACCTTAGAGTTACCCTGAATTTATTTGTCCTTAGGGTAGAAGGTGGTTTCGTCTCTTTCCGTAGTATTGATTTCTTCAAAGTATAACTTGAGTCTGTGTCCGTTCACTTTGAAAGTTCCACCGTCTTTACCATACAACTCTGCATATCCAGATGGAAAAACCTATTTTATTATATATGGCCCATTCCATCGGGATCTAAGTTTACCAGGTGAAAACTTGAAACGTGATTGGAATACCAATACTTTATCCCCTTGTTCAAATTCTTTCTTTTTTAATCGTGCATCGTGCCATACTTTAGTTTTTTCTTTATATGTTTTAGAATTTTCGTAGGCTTGTAATCTTAATTCATCTAGTTCGTTAAGTTGTGATAACCTATTTTCTCTGGCTTGTACAAGGTCGGTATTACATTCTCTCATAGCCCAGTACGCCTTGTGTTCAACTTCAACAGGTAGATGACACGCTTTACCGTATACAAGTCTAAATGGTGTGGTACCTATTGGTGTTTTATACGCAGTCCTAAAAGCCCACAACGCGTCATCTAACTTGCGTTGCCAGATTTTAGGGTTGTTATTAACCGTCTTCTCAAGTATGCGTTTTAAAGCACGATTCGTGTTCTCCACTTGACCACTTGTTTGAGGGTGGTACGAAGTAGAGAAACGATGAGTTACGCCATACTTCTTCAACACCTTTTCAAGAAGGTTGTTGGTAAAATGTGTTCCTCGGTCGGATATGAGTGCTTTTGGGATTCCAAAGCGTGAGAAGAGATTTTTCAAGAAGTTTACCACCACCCTAGCATCATTTGTAGGCAAAGCTTTTGCTTCAGCCCACTTGGATACATAGTCAACGGCTACTAGTATGTACTTCCACTTATGTGAACTTGGAAAGGGTCCCATGAAATCGATTCCCCAAATGTCAAAGATTTCACAAACTTGGATGCCGGTTTGAGGCATCTCATCCTTTTTCGTGATGTTACCCGTTCGTTGGCATGCGTTACAAGTCCGAACGAAATCATGGGCATCTTTAAAGATCGTGGGCCAATAAAAGCCCGATTCAAGGATTTTTCTTGCAGTGTGGTTTGGTCCGAAATGACCGCCGGTTGGCCCTTGATGGCAATGCTCAAGAATTTGTTGAGCTTCTTGTCCGTACACACAACGGCGAATTATTTGATCCGCACCAACACGAAATAGGTCTGGGTATTCCCAGAAATAAGACTTTAAATCCGCAAAGAATTTCTTCTTTTGCTGATAAGTAAGTCCTTTTTGTAGAATGCCTGAAGCAAGATAGTTTGCAAAATGGGCAAACCATGGGATTTCAGATTCTTTTTCAACCCTCATTAGAGATTCGTCAGGAAATGTGTCCTTGATGATTGTGTCATCAAGTTTATCTAATTCGGGGTTTTCAAGTCGGGATAAATGATCGGCAGCTAGATTCTCAGCTCCTTTCTTGTCACGTATCTCAATGTCAAATTCTTGAAGTAAAAGAACCCAACGTATGAGACGATGTTTTGCATCTAGTTTCGAGAATAAATACCTAAGTGCCGAATGGTCCGTGTAAACAATGGTCTTGGACAACACCAAATATGACCGAAATTTATCAAATGCATAAACAACCGCTAGGAGTTCTTTTTCCGTGGTGGTATAATTAATTTGGGCTCCCGTTAGAGTTTTACTTGCATAATAAATCGGAAGAAAATGATTATCGGGACGTTGTCCTAAAACAGCACCTAAAGCATAGTCGCTTGCGTCACACATTAGCTCAAATGACATACTCCAATCTGGAGATACCATAATGGGAGCTTGTGTGAGTTTTGACTTTAGAATCGAGAATGCATTCTCGCAATTAGTGTCAAAGTCAAATGGAGCATCCTTTTTAAGAAGCTTGGTCAATGGGCGGGCGATTTTAGAAAAATCTTTGATAAATCGCCTATAGAATCCTGCGTGACCAAGAAAGCTTCTAATTGCTTTAACATTTGATGGTTTAGGTAGCTTAGAGATAACTTCAATTTTAGCTTTATCTACCTCTATTCCCGCACGAGATATTTTGTGACCAAGTACAATGCCCTCCTTCACCATGAAGTGGCATTTTTCCCAATTTAGGACCAAGTTTGCTTTCTCACATCGGATAAGCATACGTTCTAGATTGAAAAGACACGATTCAAAGGAGTCTCCAAACACGGAAAAGTCATCCATGAAGACTTCCATACAATCCTCTACCATATCATCAAAGATTGCCATCATGCACCTTTGAAAGGTTCCGGGTGCATTGCATAAACCAAACGGCATGCGGCGATAGGCAAAGGTACCGAAAGGACAAGTGAATGTGGTCTTTTCTTGGTCGTTGGGATCAATTGGAATTTGGAAGTAACCGGAGAAACCGTCTAAAAAGCAATAATATTCTTTTCCCGCTAATCGTTCAAGCATTTGATCAATAAAAGGTAACGGGAAATGATCCTTTCTAGTGGCATCATTTAGACGTCTGTAATCAATACAGACTCTCCAGCCGGTAACTATTCTAGTTGGGACGAGTTCGTCCTTTTCATTTAATATAACGGTTGTACCCCCCTTTTTGGGTACTACTTGTACTGGACTAACCCATGGACTATCGGAGATGGGGTAGATTAACCCGGCGTCAAGAAGCTTGACGACCTCCTTTTTAACAACCTCTTTCATGTTGGGATTTAGCCTGCGTTGTCTTTGTACTACGGGTTTGTAGTCATTCTCAAGGAGAATTTTATGTGTACAATAAGACGGGTTTATTCCCGGAATGTCGGTTGTTTTCCAAGCTATAGCCTTTTTATGGGTTTTTAATACAGAAATTAGCTTATCCTTCTCATTATCTGAAAGATGTGAAGCAATAATTACTGGTAATTTAGATGTACCTTCGAGATAAGCATACTCCAAGTGTTTGGGTAGCTCTTTAAGCTCTAGTACGGGTGGTTCTTCTAAGGAAATTTTTATACGAAATCTATCTTCATTTTTGATTTCCTCAAACGATTCCTCTTCCATGGGAATTTCTTCTATTATGGTCTCGTCATCCGTGACCACCTTAATCAACTCATCAAAATCTTTATCAATATTGAAGTATTCATTCTCACTTACCGGGGCTAACCCCGGGATATCAATTTCAAGTAGCTCCTTCAATTCATTCTCGACACAAAGATCTATAACATCAATTTGAAAACAAGAGTCATCGGTAGAAGTGGGTCTTTTCATGGCTTTGTCAATGTGACAAATTATTCTTTCGTTTCCCACACCTAGACTCAATTGTTCTTTTTGGACATTAATGATAGCATCTGCAGTGTTTAGGAAAGGACGTCCTAAAATGATAGGAACTTTTGTGTCCTCTTGCATTTCTAGAATAACAAAGTCGACGGGAAAGATAAGTGAGCCAACTTTTACAAGTATATCCTCGGCTATACCTATTGGAGTATCAAATGATTGGTTTGCTAATCGAATACCCATTCGGGTTGGTTTTAAGTCTCCTAAGTCAAGTTTTAAATATAACGAGTAAGGCATTAAGTTAACACTTGCACCTAGGTCGGCTAGTGCATCGTACACTACCGAATCACCCATCATACATGGTATGATAAAACTACCAGGGTCTCCTAATTTTGGAGGTACATTTTGTTTCTTTAAGATGGCCGAACATTCCTCATGGAGGAATGTGGCAGAAACGTCGTGGTATTTACCCTTCGAGGATATGAGATCCTTTAAAAACTTCCCGTAATTGGGCATATCCCTAAGAACCTCCGCGAGTGGCATGTTAATGCTAATTTGCTTAATCATGTCCGCAAATTTCTCATATCGCCTTGCGAGTCTGTCCTTTTTTAATGCTTTTGGGTATGGAATAGGTTCCTTATGCACCTTTACTGGTGGTTCTTCACTTTTCTTTGGTATGACCTCAGGTGGATCATCTTTCTCTTGTTCTTTATCAACTTGCTCATTTTCATCAACCGGATTTTGTAAAACAGAAGGACATAAAGGAACTTCCGGGGACTTAAGAGTCTCCGGTTTAGTAGTTAAACCACTTCTAGTAGTTATAGCATTTACATGCTCGTTCCTTGTTTGGGGGTTGTTGGGATTCACTTGAGTATTTGAGGGGAGAGTACCTGGTGGTCTCTCTGATAGTAACTGTGATATCCTTCCAACATTCCTTTCTAAGTTTTGTATTGTGGCTTGTTGATTTCGGATTTGCTGAGTTTGGAGCTCTGCATTTTGCTCGTGCTTAACCATAAAATCTCTTAAGAGATCTTCTAAACCAGATTTCCTCTTAGGTTGAGGTTGCATAATTGCTAATGGTTGTGGTTGATTGAATGCTAGTGGTTGTGGTTGATTGTGTTGGAAATTATTTTGATAATTTCGTTGAGGTTGATTTCGGTTATTATAACCTGGTGGCGGATTTCTTTGATTTTGATTTGGGAAATTCCGGTTATTTTGGTAACCTGGATTTCCTCCTTGATAGTTATTATTATTTTGATAGTTATTATTATTTGATCCTGAAGGTCCTCCTATTTGATAGCTGTTTATAGGAGGATATTTTCGGTTGTTTGCTTCTATAGCTGGAAAATCACTGAAGTTCATTTCACCTTTTCGTAAGTAACCTAAGAAATTTGCTTGTTCTTCCATTGTACTTTGATCACAATCTCTAGTAAGATGGGGACCTTGGCACAGTTCACATCCTACTCTGATAGCCTGCATTTCCTTGGTTACTTTCTCGATTTGCCTTGCTTGATTTGCTATTTGAACTTTTAAAGAAGCAATTTCATCATTGCTTTCAATACTAGCAACATTTGATGATCTAGAAAATTCTATTTCTTGATGCCAATTATGAGAATGGGAAGTTAAATCAGCAATGATTGTGTGAGCGTCTTCAGGTGTTTTCTTCATGATCGAACCTCCGGCTGCAACATCTATATCTTTTCTAGTTGCCACATTGACTCCTTTATAGAATATTTGGACCTTTTGGAATGTATTCAACCCGTGTTGAGGACATATTCGAAGCATTTTATTGAATCGGGTCCAAGCTTCATAAAGAGTTTCATTAGGCTTTTGTTTAAAGTGATTTATGTCACTTTGTAATTTTGCTGCTTTTGAAGCAGGAAAGAATTCTGACAAAAATTTATCCATCATATCATTCCAGTTTTCAATATAACCTTCTGGTAATGAGTCTAGCCAATCTCTTGCATCATCTTTTAAGGACCATGGAAAGATTTTTAAACATGCAACTTCATCGGTGACATCTTTGATTTTGAAAAGCTTGCAAATGCTTACAAACTTACGAAGATGCTCGTTAGCGTCCTCATTTGGGGCTCCACCGAATTGACATGTATTAGTTACCATGTGTAAAAATTGACCTTTTATTTCAAAGCCATCACTCATCATGGGTTGGATGATTGCGTGGCCTTGACCTTTTCTTGTGGCCTTCATTAATGCTTCCATCGTTTGATTTGTATCAGCCATTTCTTCTTCTTCTTTAATAATCAGCTCTATGATTGGTTGAATTATTGGTTCAGAGTCGGATTCTAAGAAAAGTGACTCTAAATTTTTAGCAAGAGATTCTACTTCTTGAGCTCTTAAGCGTTCGTGGAATTTTCTTTCGGGTTCAGGATGTGAAGGAGTTAATTCAGCGTTGGAGGAACGTAAGTTCATACATTAATTTCTATTATGAGATCACAACACTAAAGGTTTATCTAGGGTTACCTACTTGTTTCTCTTTTTTAGTGTTTTTCGGTGTTTTAAAATTACTAGTACTTCCTATTTCTTTTTGTTGTTTTTGTCCTTTATTAATTCTTTGAGGTTCCGGATTAAGTTTAACGAGTTTAGGATTGAACGGATCATACAATTTGGGAAATTGTACAAAGAATTAAAGGATTTATTCAAAAACTTTGAACTTTCTTGGAAATGAATTTCCTCGAGAGGATCGAATAACATAAAAACAATGATAAAAACCCTTAAACAAACAGATTTTCCTTCTGATTTTGCCCACGTTTTGAATAGCCAAAAGATGCAGCAGAGGGGCAGGATCCTTCTATTGACCAATAAAATTGGTGATCCAACAACCCGGTCCACGTACAAATCCAACTACTACTACGAATCATAAAAATTATCTATTTATTTAACTGCCAACTCCCCGGCAGCGGCGCCAAAAAGTTGATGTGCTGGATCGTAACCTTTATTTATGAACGGATTTGAGTTGTTTTGTTACACGAATTGATTTATTGTATATGTGGTATTTTATTGAATTCAGGTTGATTTCACACATATATAGGCAACTAGTCCTATTCATGTAGTTTAGTTTGTCGGTAAATCCGATTCGTTCCACAGGGAGATGGAGTGTTTAATGGTTTTTAATAGTCTTTGATGTCAAACTTAATTAAAGGGGGTTTTGGATTAGGAATTTATAATATAACACTAACAGAAAATAACTTAACTAATTTACTTCATATATAAAATTACAAGATTACAATAAATAACTTAAAAAGGAACTAAATGAAATTATGCTAATTATGATGCATTAATTATATTACTAGATGGTAATTAGTAAAATAGTAATTTTTAATAAAACTATATGTTTAGAATTTTGTTTTGAGTAATTATAATATAAACTTATTTAAATTAACTAAATGACAAGTTTTAATTATATTAATATAAATTATTAGGAATAGTAATTTAACTAATTACAAACTAATTATAAGTTATAAACTTTTAATTAACACTAATTATAAGGTTAAAACATGTATTAAGGTATTTTATAATAACTAAGATTAATTATATAGTAATAACCTCAATATAAATAATTAAATAATTAAAACCCTAATTTTACCCTAACTGGTACTGTAGCCGCGTTATTACCTTACGCGTTTCGCGTATTTATACGCGTATCGCGTATAATTTAAAACTTACGCGAATTGTGTGATTCTGATCGTACAGTTTGATTTACAGGCATACGCGTTTCGCGTATACCATACACAGTTCGCGTATGACTTATACGATGTGACAAACAGTCTGGTACGAATTTTAAGTATTTTTATGTAATTTTATATATTTTATAATAATAATTCGTAAATAATAATAATAGTACGTTTACAAGAAATAATAATGGGATAAATGGGAGTGTTTACTTAAATGTGTCACCCCTAGGTCCATGGATTGTTTTGAGTTTACGCCCTATTTAAAATGTTTTAGTAATAAACTTTATATTTTTCTTTCGAATAAATATAAGGTTAAGACTAACTAAATAAAATCTAATTTTCATCGGATTCTTTTTAGATAGCTACTATTCCTTAAGTATTTAAATTGAGACCTAGCCTAGTTTTGACTTTCGCCAATACCCAAATCGTAACGGTTTCCCTTTTTACAATTTCACTGTCATATAATTATTGATATTACCCAAACCACCGAAGTTTATTTCTAAATTGGTGTTAATAACTTATCCATAAATTCGTCTAGATCATTTTTAATGTTGAAGCTTAATTTATGTAAATAAAAACAACTTTCGTTATTTAAATTTAATAAATTAAGTGGCAAGGGTTAAATACCTAATTACATAAAAATGGTTCTTTTAACTAGGCTCAATATTAAAAATACTAAAGTTACATTTTTAACTTTTACAAATGGTAACAATCTATTTCACTAGGGGCTCTACATTTAAGCAAACACTAGGGAAATTTAGCTATTCATTACACTAGGGTAAACATATAAATATAGATATGCAAACATAATAACAACGCTAATTTTAACAGAGTAAACTTACTAAAATATCTTCACTTTCATTAACTTCAAACGGTAGGAAAATTACAATAATAACACCCCTTTCACGCGTACAAATACACCCTTAATCACGAACAATACCCTCTAAATATTTGAAACTAATTTTACAGAGTAATAAAATGACAGTAGTATTTATGTATAGTAATTGATATGTATAAACTTGTGTTGTATTCTCTTCCTCTTTTGTGTTGATAGTACTCCTTATTTATCATTGAATCTTGAAGTAGTAGTTGAGTCAAAAAGCTCCACTTGCTGTAGCACTTAGACAAAAGAATTGTTTTAAAAACATAAAAGTAGCCGCCCCCTTCTGGAAACTGGAACAGTAATCTGGCCTAACATTACGCGTTTCGTGTATGGATACACGATTCGCGTATGACCAAAAGGCTACACGTTTCGTGTAGTGTTACACGATTCGTGTAAGACCAATTGACAGTTTTCTTCATTTTTTCCTTTTTGTTTATTCTTTGTTGATCCCGTGTTGACGTGTACTGATTTGGCACTTCCCATTTGAACTCTTTTCTTCTTTTATCTTGTACTTTTATTCTTGAACTCGGATAAACGTTTTCTCGATATATATTTGATTTAAACTCATCGTTTATCGTTGTTTCTTCAAATAGCAAGCTCTTGTCTACTTTTGTCGTTTTTCTTGAATATTATACGTTGAATGTCTTTGTAAATGATAAAAGCTGATGAAATATAACTGATATTGCGTCGAATAATATGTATGTTTAGAGCAATATCAGATTGTAACAGGATGGCGTGTGTGTATTGATTATAGAAAATTAAATGACGCCACCAGAAAAGATCACTTTCCCTTACCTTTTATTGATCAAATGTTGGAAAGATTAGCCGGAAATAGTTACTATTGTTTTCTAGATGGATTTTCCGGATATTTTCAAATTCCAATAGCACCCGAAGATCAAGAGAAAACCACATTCACGTGCCCTTATGGTACTTTTGCTTACAAACGCATGCCATTTGGACTTTGCAACGCCCCTGCAACCTTTCAAAGGTGTATGATGGCGATTTTTCACGACATGATAGAAGAATGCATGGAAGTTTTCATGGATGACTTTTCAGTCTTCGGTGATACATTTGAATCATGTCTAGTTAATCTGGAACGAATGCTTATTAGATGCGAACAATCAAATCTAGTTCTTAATTGGGAGAAATGCCATTTTATGGTTAAAGAAGGCATCGTTCTTGGTCATAAAATTTCAAAAGAAGGAATTGAAGTGGATAGAGCTAAAGTAGATGTAATTGCTAAACTTCCACATCCCACCAATGTTAGAGGAGTTAGGAGTTTTCTAGGGCATGCCGGTTTTTACCGACGTTTCATAAAAGATTTTTCTAAAATTGCCACTCCTATGAATAAACTCCTAGAAAAGGATGCTCCATTCATCTTTTCAGATGAGTGTATCAAATCTTTTAATATTCTTAAAGAAAAACTAACTAATGCGCCGATCATGATAACACCAAATTGGAATCTACCATTTGAACTAATGTGCGATGCAAGTGATTTTGCAATGGGAGCGGTTTTAGGACAAAGGATTGAAAAACGATTTCAACCTATATATTATGCCAGTAAGACGTTACAAGGAGCACAAACGAATTACACAACTACTGAAAAAGAACTCCTTGCTATTGTCTTTGCTTTTGACAAATTTCGTTCATATCTCGTTCTAGCTAAAACGGTGGTCTATACCGACCATTCTGCTCTTAGATACCTATTTTCGAAACAAGATGTTAAACCAAGATTAATCCGTTGGATCTTACTCTTACAAGAGTTTGATATTGAAATCCGAGATAAAAGAGGAGCAGAAAATCTCGCCGCTGATCATCTTTCTCGTCTTGAAAATCCTGAGTTAGAAGTTCTAAATGAATCGGCCATACAAGACAACTTTCCTGATGAATATCTATTGAAGATAGATTATAATGAAATACCATGGTTTGCAGACTATGCAAACTACTTAGTATGTGGATTCCTTGAAAAAGGATTATCGTACCAAAAACGAAAGAAATTCTTCAGTGATATAAAACAATATTTCTGGGAAGATCCACATCTGTTTAAAAGTTGTCCCGATGGAATAATACGCCGATGTGTATTCGGAGATGAAGCCAGTAAAATATTAAACCATTGTCACACAGGACCAACAGGAGGGCATTATGGGCCTTAACTAACAGCAAGAAAAGTTTATGATGCTGGATTCTATTGGCCTACAATTTACAAAGACTCACACCTTCTTTGCAAATCCTGTGATACTTGTCAAAGGGCCGGAAAAATAAGTCAACGTGATGAAATGCCACAAAATGTCATACAAGTATGTGAAGTATTTGACATTTGGGGTATTGACTTTATGGGTCCATTTCCAAAATCTCATAATAATCTCTATATTCTCGTAGCCATTGATTATGTATCTAAATGGGCGGAAGCACAAGCTCTCCCAACTAACGATGCACGAGTTGTAGTCAACTTTTTAAAACGTCTTTTTGCAAGGTTTGGAACACCGAAAGCTTTAATAAGTGATCGGGGTACTCATTTCTGTAATAATCAACTTGAGAAAGTTCTTAAAAAATATGGAGTAACTCATAAAATCTCCACCTCATATCATCCACAAACAAGTGGACAAGTTAAAAATACCAACCGAGCTTTAAAACGTATTCTAGAGAAAACCGTAGGATCAAATCCGAAGGAATGGTCCATTAAATTATAGGATGCACTCTGGGCTTTTAGAACAGCCTACAAAACTCCAATTGGAACCACACCTTTTAGACTTGTTTATGGAAAAGCATGTCATCTTCCAGTAGAAATTGAACACAAAGCATTTTGGGCTTTGAAGACATGTAATCTTGATTTACATGAAGCCGGACGTCTACGATTAAGTCAACTAAACGAATTAGAAGAATTAAGACATGAAGCATACGAAAATTCGTTAATCTATAAAGAAAGAATGAAGAAATGGCATGATAAAAGAATCAGAAGTTCAAAAGAATTTAAAGAAGGAGACAGAGTTCTTCTTTTCAATTCACGATTCAAGCTATTTCCTGGAAAATTGAAATCAAGATGGTCTGGACCATTCATAGTCAAAAGAGTTTTCCCATACGGAACGATAGAATTAATAAATTCAAATGGGATTGAATTTAAAGTTGATGGTCACAGAGTTAAACATTACATACATGGTCCGATGGAAGTTGACAATGAAGTTAATCATAATTTCACCACCCAAGAAAACCTTCAAAATGAAAACATAAATATGTTATCAACAACATATGAAAAATCAAAATTGGAATATAGGGAGGATTCAAATTTGAGTGATGAAGAAGAATTCCTATACAAACCTCCCATTCCAAGAAACGAAGAAAAATGTGAACAAGAAATTCAAATAGAAATGAAAGAACCAAGGAAAGAACACCCGAAAAAGGTTTACAAACCAACTCGACTTACTAAAGCAGGAGACCCGGGTGAATTTATCATTTCTTGCTTACTTAATGATGGTGCTGTATATAATGGACTCAGAGATTTAGGAGCAAGTGCAAATATTATGCCTCTTTCCTTATACAAAAGATTAGGCATGGGTAAATTAAAACCAACCAAAATAGGTGTTCAATCATTTGACCAAACCATTAAACACCCGGTTGGAATAGCAAATAATTTACTTGTTAACGTGGGAAGTTTGACCTTTGTTGCAAACTTCATAGTGATTAATATGGAGGAAAACCTTGATATTCCTCTAATTCTAGGTCGCCCATTTTTAGCAACCACCGAGGCATTCATTAATGTAAGAGAAGGTAGAATGACACTTAGGGATGGTGATACATCGATCACCTTTGTAAACCGAAAGTTTAGATCTCCACAAACCAAAACTGTTAGACCAATCACAAAGAATGCCGTTGATGATACGAAATTACATGAACCCATTTTTAACAGTTCAACAAAGAAACTTTATAAACGGATTCACGATGCTAAGATTAAAGGAAACTTTAAGTTATATAATCGATTAATATCCAATTTATCGTCAAAAGAAAAGGCAATGTTAGTTGAATTTGTGAAAGTTACGGAGGAAATCAACAAATAGATTGAAGTAAAAGTCAAAGCTATACAAGTTGTTGAAGATTCAATTGAAAATAATGTTAATCACAATTTCAACTAAGTATAGGGGGTTTATGTATTTCTGTTAGAGTTAGATTGTCTGTTTTCGTGTAGTTCTCGAAAATGGAACCCGAACGGTCTTTCCCTAGCAGACCCTAAAGAACTAGTCTTCTCCCCCCATTCTGAATTTTTATTTTTTTTAGGAAATGAAGACTGCCTGTGAACTAAACCATGGTCTAATGCTACACGCTTTGATCACTAAACGTAATAATGACACACTTCCAAGTGAAATAGTATCAGTAATCAGAGAAAAATTGGACGGAGTTAGAAAAGAATCCAGATGCGAAGATAATAAGTTACAATTTGGTAAAGGAAAATCAAAATCCGCAGTGAAAAGAAGAGCACGACACCTAGAAAGATGTCACAAATGCGGAAAATAGTCACATGGAGGTAAATGTTCAAATAATCAAACCTATTCAAACACCGAATTTGTTACTTTATGCAGAGACAGACCGTTCATATGTTTAGAAGAAAAAACACTGAATGCTCGAGGTTACGCCTATGTAGCCATGGAAAACCAATTAAACCGACTATCTTATGAATGGGATAGATCATATAACTAAGAAATCTATTTCACAGGTATGTTTGTACAGTTTTTATTTTTTTTATTTTTATTTTTAACCTTTTGATAATAAACGCTAATTTGTTCGATATAAAGTATTAAATTGGTATTGAATAAAATTAGGTTTGGCGACCGAAATTATTGATATCATTCAAAAATTTATTACATCACTACGAAATTTAACGTTTATTCTTAAGGTATAAATATCTTTAATCAATCAACCTAAAATATTTCAAAAATTCGTCATGAGTTAAATTAGGTCTTGGAACCGAAATTACTTTACCGAAAAGAGGGGCGCATATTTTTGATAATATTTGATTGATTAAAGTGGAATAAAAAGCCAAAAAGATTTTTAATTTTATTTTTACCATGTTTTTAAAATTAATATATAAATCTTAAATTAATATTGTAAACTTTGTAAAAACAATATATTTAAAATTGTAAATATTTGAAAAATTAATATAAGTTTGGTGTGAATTTATAATATGAATTTTTAAATTAAGTTTGGTGTGAATTTTTAATTTTTAAAATATGAATTTTATTTTTATGCATTTTAAATTGTAAGTTTGGTGTGAATTTTTAATATTAATTTTGAATTTTATATTTAAATTGTGTGAATTTAAAAATAAAAATTTACTTTATCTCATTAAGTTAAAAATATGATTTTTAAAATTCGTCGTAAGTTGAAGACTAGGTCTTTGAACCGAAATTGCTTTACCCAAGGGAGGCACGAGAACTTTTATTATCATTATTTTTAATCTTATTGAATTAAAGTATGCCAAAAACATTAAAAAACCCCAAAAATCTTAGCTTTTAAAACAATCGCTACAAAAAGACAAATTTTAAAATTTTGTCGATGGACGGACTAGGACATCGATCCGAAACGACCTCGTCCTAAATAACAAGGGAAACAAAATTTTAAAATTAATTACTTAATTGTTTTAATTAGTATAAGATGTTAAAAATATATATATATATATATATATATATATATATATATATATATATATATATATATATATATATATATATATATATATATATATATATATATACAAACTCCGCGACTCGCGGAGTTTGAAGGTTCAAACACCGCGACTCGCGGAGGGACCGAATTACAGAAAAAAATAAAGGAGCTGGAACAGCTCAGTCCACACAACACCCACAAAACATACTGCGAAAAAACCCGAAAATATCACACAAAAATCGAATTTTTTCACCATTAATCATCAAATCTTTTACTAAAATCATGTTGAGAAGGATGCTATCAAGGAATTACTCAAGAAAAACGGTAAATTTCTACACCTAAACACCATTTAATCCGAAAATTAGTGTTCTTGAGCAATTTTATACCCAATTCGATTTTGATGCTTTTTAGTGTAATTATGCTTAAATTGCTTATGTATTATGCTTGTATAACCTAGATTGATGCTATTTAACATGATTAGAAGCCAAAAACTTCAAAATTTTTAGTAATCTAGGGTTTGTGTTCTTGAGCAATTTGGGGCTTTTTGATATAAACAGGTTATGGCCGATTTTTGTCATGAATTGTTGCTAAATTAAGTAGTGTAACATGTTTAGGTAGTTAAATGATCCAAACTTTGATCCTAAACATGATTTTGAGAATTAAAGTGGACTTTTTCAAGTCTAAAATTCATGAACTTGATTTTTGAGAGATAATGCCATTTGAAACTTGTTTAATTGCTAGTAATGATTATTTTGACATGTTATTTGAGTTGAATGCTTATGAACATGGCAAACATTTTCGTATATGCTTATTTGAAAAAGTGTAGATTTGATGAAAATATGAAAATGAGCTTAAGTTTGATATAAATTGATCATGTCATTGTAATTATTTTGATTGATGATTTTGCTGACACTAATGCATATTTGGATGCACAAAAATTGTGTTTGATGTGTTTTGCAGACTGAAAGGGGTGAATCTTCATCCCAAGCTCGCAATGCTCCTGCTGAGAATGCGGAACAACAGGAGGTGGATAACTACTACAAACAAGATATACCTCATCCAGTCATGACATTTTCTGATATGCACTTGGAAGATTTGCACCCGAACCTGAGATTTGACAGACTTTGGATAGATTATCCAAAATACCAAAGGGCTTTGCATACTCTTCATTCTAAAGTTGTTGAGGTACCTAGGGTCATAGAATGGGGACCATTAGAAGCTGTAGAATTGGCTGGGCCAATTAGGGAATTACTTGCACAGAGGTATGGTAATTCTACTTTTAACGACTGGGTACGTTTATTCACCATGCGTAGACATGTATATAAAGTATGGTGTGAAGAATTGTTGTGTAGTATAGAATTAAATGATCGGGTAGCTAGTTTAACCGATCGATCTTTTATTAGATTTTTGTTAGGAGGTTCGATGCGCCACATGTCTTTACTAGACATGGCTCAGGCTTTACGTATATATACGCCCGAGGAGTTAGCATCTGCCGATTGTAGAGGGTTGATATTGAACGGTAGGAAGATAGACAAAAATTTTGATACGCATGGTGTATGGAGTCAAATGACTAGCCATCACCGATTCAAAGGAGGAAATTACTCTTATTTGGATATAGATAGAGCTGAATTAAGAGTAATTCATAGGTTTTTTGCTAATTCGATTACACAAAGAGGTAAGAACAAGGAAAAAGTAAATGAACAGGATTTGTTTTACCACATATGTATTCGAGACCCACAAAGCGCTGTAAGTATACCTTATTGTGTGGGTTATTATTTATCAGCTATGGTTAGGGGGATGAGACCGCATAGCATAATAGGAGGTGGTATATTTATTACTTTGATTGCTGAATATCTCGGTGTGGATATAAGTCGGGGGGGATTATTAGTCGAAGAACCAGAACCCCGCGATACAATAGGTTTAAATGTATACCATGGTGCGAAAGTTTTGAAGAGGCGAAATAACGCCGCACTACAATACCATGGTAGACATCCACAAGTTGAGAGAAACCAACAGCAAGGTAATGTAGGAGGGGGAAATGAAATGCAAGAAATGCAAAGGTTTATAGCTTCACAGGAGTACGAAAATGCTAGACATAGAGCATTTGAAGATTGGCAAGTTCATCAAAACCAAATCATAGCTTATTGCCAACATATAGGTAGAAACTATATTCCTACTCCAAAGCCCATATTCCCTCCCTGGTCTATAGAGATTCAACCACCGTATCCTATGTATAACCCAGCCGAAGCATTTTATAGCACCTATGGTTATGCATGGAACCCCTACTGGTATCAGTATCATCCTTAGTCTACTTAGTTTTTTTTATTTTATTATTTGTAATGTTGATACATTTAATACTTATGTTGGATTTGTAATAGTTTTATTATTTTCTAAATTTTATTATTAGATTTTAATAATTTTTGAATGTGGGGTAATATACAAAACTTCAAAAATATGTATATATGTTTGCAGTTTATCTTATGCACACAACAGGGTAAAACAACGCATTTTCAAAGACTGGCATTAAGTTCAGCAAAAGCAACTAATTTTGACGACAAGATGCAAAATATATGTGAAATAACAACAAGACGGAATGAACAAATGATGTGCACCATTTATCATTCAGCAAACAAACACAAATATGTTTGGAAACTTTGGTAAAATTTAATCATTTTCACACAAATCACCCTCAATAATTTAAATTGTTACTGATTTCTTGCAAATGAGGGCATTGCAAGATCTTAAGTGTGGGAAGGGGTTAAATTCTTTCGGATTTTAAAATTTTTACTTTATACACTTGGTTACCATTAGAAATACTAGTAAAGTAGTAGTTGTATTAGAATCTAGTGCTCTCTGATAATAAAGAACAGCCCTAGTCTTATATACTGACTACCCAATTCTAGTAAAAATTTTCAAAATTTTTAATTAAATGAACTCAAAATCATGTTTATACATATTTATGAATGATAAAATTAGATTTTAACACCGAAATTATTGTTACCTCGGAAAGGACATAAATTGATAAACAAATCAAAATGTTAAAATTCATTTAAAATGGAATAGAGGACAATAAAAAGGAAAATAAAAGCCAAGTGTGGGAAAATTCTCCAAGTTATTCAAAACATATGTCACATATTTTTGTACAAATAACTGAAAATACTTTTGCTTTGGACTAAACTAAACTGTTTTACCCGATAAAATAAAAGAAGAGATGGATCTACACGATGAATCAATTCTATCATTAAAAGGAAGTAAAGTCTTCCGAAAAAGAAACGCGCTTCTTGATTTAGGTCAAGAAGTTGTCGTCCAGACCAGCTGTAGGTTGACGAAAAACCTAGAAAAGTCATCACTAAAATCAGCAGGAAATCCACGGACCTCAGCATTAAACAGGATTGCCAAGTGGTCAGACTTATCCTAACCATGAGAGGCTCTGTCTCGTAAAATGGGGAGGGTGCCGTGCAAATTAGCTGGATAAGACTAATGAATCAGATCCCCAGAAAGGATAATCTCCTTAAAAGATCAAAAATCAGCTTTTAAGCCTGATATTACTCAATCCTTGATATTACTCAATCATATCCGAAGGGTGTCCCGGAATGATGGGGATATTCTTATATATGCATCTTGTTAATGTCGATTACCAGGTGTTCACCATATGAATGATTTTTATCTCTATGTATGGGATGTGTATTGAAATATGAAATCTTGTGGTCTATTATTATGATTTGATATATATAGGTTAAACCTATAACTCACCAACATTTTTGTTGACGTTTTAAGCATGTTTATTCTCAGGTGATTATTAAGAGCTTCCGCTGTCGCATACTTAAATAAGGACGAGATTTGGAGTCCATGCTTGTATGATATTGTGTAAAAACTGCATTCAAGAAACTTATTTTGTTGTAACATATTTGTATTGTAAACCATTATGTAATGGTCGTGTGTAAACAGGATATTTTAGATTATCATTATTTGATAATCTACATAAAGCTTTTTAAAACCTTTATCTATGAAATAAAGGTTATGGTTTGTTTTAAAAATGAATGCAGTCTTTGAAAAACGTCTCATATAGAGGTCAAAACCTCGCAACGAAATCAATTAATATGGAACGTTTTTAATCAATAAGAACGGGACATTTCAGTTGGTATCCGAGCGTTGGTCTTAGAGAACCAGAATTTTGCATTAGTGTGTCTTATCGAGTTTGTTAGGATGCATTAGTGAGTCTGGACTTCGACCGTGTTTACTTGAAAAATGATTGCTTAACAAATTTTGTTGGAAACTATATATTTTTAACATGTGAATATTATGTGATATATTAATCTCTTAACGCGTTTGATATTATGTGATAGATGTCTACCTCTAGAACAAGTCCCATTGACTCACCTAATAATAATGAAGAGTCAAATGTAAATTGGAATGATTCGTGGACTGATTCACAAGTTCCCGAAGAGGAACCGGAAGAAGAATCGGAACCGAAAGAAGAATCGGAACCGGATGAAGAAATAGAACCGGTGGGGGAAATAATAAAACGGTTAAGTAAAAGAAAATCCTCAACTAACCGACCAAGGTTAATTATGGTCAATGGTGTTTCCGCCAAGGAAGCAAAATATTGGGAGGATTACCAATTCTCCGATGGATCGGATTCCGACTAGAATTCCGATGATGTTATAGAAATTACCCCAACTGAATTTAAAAAGGCAAAAGAAAATAATAAGGGAAATGGCATAAAAATAGAGAAATCTAATTCCAACCCCGATGAACTTTATATGTATCGTCAACCGCCGAAGTCCTTAAGTTGTAACAATGACCCAGGAACCTCTAAACCACCAGGTTTTTCTAAACCAATGTGGAAAACGACGGCTCGTATTAGGGGAACATCATATATCCCTAGAAACTTGGCAAAACGAACCAAAATTGAAGAAGAAGAAACGAGCGAGTCGGAATAAGATAGTTGTATTCGTGTGGTGTAATATATGTAATATAGTGTGCTTATGCTTTATGATATATGTAAAAATTGCTTGTATTAATAAGTATTTTTTTTATGAATCTAACTCTTGTCTATTTTACAGTATAAAAAAACACAAAATGGATAGACTACCCAATATTTTAAGAGACCTACTGATAATGCTAAAAACGAACATATATTTCATAGCATTATTCCTCAAGAAAGACAAGCTTTTAGTTGCAATTGTTCTATTTACAAGTGATATTCGTTTAAATAATAAAAGGTGAAGACAAAAGACAGATTCGACGAATTGAAGACGCAAACGACCAAAAAGCTCAAAAGTACAAAATACAATCAATGAGGTTCCAATTATTGATAAGAAACGTCTCAAAATTACAAGAGTACAAGATTCAAAACGCAAAGTACAAGATATTAAATTGTACGCAAGGACGTTCGAAAATCTGGAACCGGGACCAGAGTCAACTCTCAACGCTCGACGCAACGGACTAAAAATTACAAGTTAACTATGTATATAAATATAATATAATATATAATTAATTATATTAATTATATATATATATATATATTATATTTATAAAATAAATCGTCGGCAAACAAAGAGCCAAATGTGGGTGAGCTGTGAAAACGATCTCCGCGACTCGCGGAGTTTGAAGAAGAAAAGGGTCGCGAGTCGCGGAGCCCCAAAAACTGAAACTCCCTATAAAGTCCAACAAATTCTGATCAATTTTTCATCTAAAAAAAATATCAATCTCTCTATCTATATACGTAATATTTATATTTATAATTTATATTTTAATTTTAATTTTAATTTTAATCCTAATAATAAGGGTATGTTAGCGAAAGTTGTAAGGGTGTAAGTCGAAATTCTGTCCGTGTAACGCTACGCTATTTTTAATCATTGTAAGTTATGTTCAACCTTTTTAATTTAATGTCTCGTAGCTAAGTTATTATTATGCTTATTTAAATCCGAAGTAATCATGATGTTGGGCTAATTACTAAAATTGTGTAATTGGGCTTTGTACCATAATTGGGGTTTGGACAAAAGAACGACACTTGTGGAAATTAGACTATGGGTTATTAATGGGTTTTATATTAACTAAACAATACCTTGTTAATTTAATATACAAACTTATAATTCGACGTATTTATATATAACCACATACGCTTGACTGGGTACGGTGGGCGGGATATCTATAAATACCAATAATTATTCATTTTACCGGATACGAAACTGGATTAATAGTTAATAGACTTGTTGAAACAGGGGTGAATTACATTCAAGGGTAATTGGTTTAATTGTTAACAAAGTAGTAAAACCTTGGTTTACACGCAGTCGATAACCTGGCGTATTCATTAAACAAAGTATTAAAACCTTGTTACAATTCGAATCCCCAATTAGTTGGAATATTTGACTTCGGGAATAAGAATAATTTGACGAAGGCTTTCGCTCTTTATATTTATGACTGATGGACTATTATGGACAAATCCGTATGGACATATTAAATAATCCAGGACAAAGGACAATTAACCCATGGGCATAAAACTAAAATCAACACGTCAAACATCATGATTACGGAAGTTTAAATAAGCATAATTATTTTATTTCATATTTAATTTCCTTTATTTTATATTTAATTGCACTTCTAATTATCGCATTTTTATTGTTATTGTATTTAATTGCACTTTTAATTATCGTACTTTTTAATTATCGCAAGTTTATTTTATCGCACTTTTATTATTCGCAATTTTATTATCGTTATTTACTTTACGCTTTAAATTAAGTCTTGTATTTATTTATTATTTTACATTTGGTTTTAACTGCGACTAAAATTTTAAAATCGACAAACCGGTCATTAAACGGTAAAAACCCCCCTTTATAACAATAATATTACTTATATATATATTTGTATTTTTATAAAAGTAAACTAATATAGCGTTAAGCTTTGTTTAAAGATTTTCCCTGTGGAATGAACCGGACTTACTAAAAACTACACTACTGTACGATTAGGTACACTGCCTATAAGTGTTGTAGCAAGGTTTAAGTATATCCATTCTCTAAATAAATAAATATCTTGTGTAAAATTGTATCGTATTTAATAGTATTTCCTGCTAAAAATTAATAGTATTTTATACCCCTTAGCTTTAACTATCACCTACCCGGAGACATGATTGATGAAATCTTGTCTAGAGTCGGTCAGAATTCTTCGACACAACTATTTAAGGCGAGATCAGTTTGTAAGACATTCGAAGAACGTTCCAAGAATGCCTTGGTTTATAAAAGGCTTTCGTTTCGAAAGATGGGGGATATCACATTGGGAAACCCATAAGTTACGATGTGTTTACTTTGATGCATATATTGCGGGGAACCCAAATGCTATTTTACGCAACGGGTTAAGAAATTATTTTGACTCAATGTATCCGAATATAGGACTTCATGATTTAGAAAAAGCGGCTAACATGCAACATAAAGAAGCATGCTATGCTTACGGGTTAGTAATGTTCGCTTCTCACCAAAGTGAGAACAAGAACAGCGGGCTACAACTATTAAACAAAACGTTCCCACAAGTAACAGAGTCGGTAATTGGGGTAAGAAATGAGGTTTTTAGATTGTTACGGGACTGTTGGACATTACGTAACCCTCGTCCCTTTGACGACGTTACAACACGCTGTCTTATCAACGGCCATAACGGTTATGTTCCACAAGACCAAGGATGGAAAGTAGTCCTAGTAAAACCAGAATGCATGACTTGTTTCTGGACGTATGAATTACGTGTCTTTATTGCCTTTGTTGAACGACTTGTGTACTAGCTAGAATTATCTTCACAACCATCTTGTATCAAATTTATTGTGTGCTATATTTCATGCTATATGTAAAATAAGCGGTATTGTAAGTTTGAAAAATATTGTGTAAAAGTTTGAATGCGAAATATTATTATAATCAGTTTTTCATATAGAATTGTAGTAGTTGAATTGTATATTAGCTACTAAGTATGAACTTAACGGGTAGGTACTACCCGACTTTAAACTTATAAAACGCTAATATGAAGAAAAAGCTTTTATAAATGAGTTCATATTATGCTACGAGATACTATTGACTACTCTTAATATTCTGTATGATTAACTTGTTTCATTTGACTATTTTGAAGGAAATGGCACCAATTACTCGACACACCTTGAATATGAGCGAAGAGGAATTTCGTGCCTTTCTTGCTTCAAATATAGCCGCAGTACAGGCTGCGCTACATACCAACAATAACCTTGGATCTAGCATTACAGGAAATCGTGTAGGATGCACCTACAAAGAATTCACTGCCTGCAAACCTTTAGAATTTGATGGAACCGAAGGACCGATCGGATTGAAACGGTGGACCGAGAAGGTCGAATCGGTGTTTGCCATAAGTAAGTGTACTGAAGAGGACAAAGTGAAGTACGCTACGCATACCTTCATAGGTTCTGCGTTAACATGGTGGAATACCTATCTAGAGCAAGTGGGACAAGATGATGCGTACGCACTACCGTGGTCAGCATTCAAGCACTTGATGAACGAGAAGTACCGTCCCAGAACCGAGGTCAATAAGCTCAAGACAGAACTTAGAGGGTTACGAACCCAAGGATTTGATATTACCACATACGAAATACGATTCACAGAATTGTGCCTATTGTGTCCGGGAGCATTCGAAGATGAGGAAGAGAAGATCGACGCGTTTGTGAAAGGATTACCGGAAAGAATCCAAGAAGATATAAGTTCACACGAGCCCGCCTCCATACAACAGGCATGTAGAATGGCTCACAAACTAGTGAACCAGATTGAAGAAAGAATTAAAGAACAGACTGCTGAAGAGGCCAATGTGAAGCAAGTCAAAAGAAAGTGGGAGGAAAATGGTGATAAGAATCACCAATACAACAACAACAGCAATTACAACAATAATCGCAACAATTATCCCAACAATCGCAACATCAATCGCAACTACAACAAACGGCCCAACAACAACAACAACAACAACAACAACAACAACAACAACAACAACAACAACAGCAACTACAACAATCATCCCAACAATAATAACAACCGCAACAACAACAACAATCAGAAGCAGCTATGCCAAAGGTGTGAAAAGTATCACTCGGGGTTCTGCACCAAATTTTACAACAAGTGTAAAAGAAATGGTCATAGCGCGGCGAAGTGTGAGGTCTACGGACCAGGGGTTAATAGAACGAAAGGAACAAATGGTGTCGGAACGAGTAATGGCGGAGCAAGTAGTGTCGGAGCAAGTTATGCCAATGTAGTTTGTTATAAATGTGGAAAACCGGGCCACATTATTAGAAATTGCCCGAACCAGGAGAACACGAATGGACAAGGCCGCGGAAGAATTTTCAATATTAATGCGGCAGAGGCACAGGAAGACCCGGAGCTTGTTACGGGTACGTTTCTTATTGATAATAAATCTGCTTACGTTTTATTTGATTCGGGTGCGGATAGAAGCTATATGAGTAGATATTTTTGTGCTAAATTAAGTTGTCCATTGACACCTTTGGATAGTAAATTTTTACTCGAATTAGCAAATGGTAAATTAATTTCAGCAGATAATATATGTCGGAACCGAGAAATTAAACTGGTTAGCGAAACATTTAAGATTGATTTGATACCAGTAGAGTTAGGGAGTTTTGATGTGATAATCGGTATGGACTGGTTGAAAGAAGTGAAAGCAGAGATCGTTTGTTACAAAAATGCAATTCGCATTATACGAGAAAAAGGAAAATCCTTAATGGTGTACGGAGAAAAGGGCAACACGAAGCTACATCTTATTAGTAATTTGAAGGCACAAAAACTAATAAGAAAAGGTTGCTATGCTATTCTAGCACACGTCGAGAAAGTATAAACTGAAGAAAAGAGCATCAATGATGTTCCCATTGCAAAAGAATTTCCCGATGTATTTTCGAAAGAATTACCGGGATTACCCCCACATCGATCCATTGAATTTCAAATAGATCTTGTACCAGGAGCTGCACCAATAGCTCGTGCTCCTTACAGACTCGCACCCAGTGAGATGAAAGAACTGCAAAGCCAATTACAAGAACTTTTAGAGCGTGGTTTCATTCGACCAAGCACATCACCGTGGGAAGCTCCTGTTTTGTTTGTCAAGAAGAAAGATGGTACATTCAGGTTGTGTATCGACTACCGAGAGTTGAACAAACTTACCATCAAGAACCGCTACCCACTACCGAGAATCGATGACTTATTTGATCAACTACAAGGCTCGTCTGTTTATTCAAAGATTGACTTACGTTCCGGGTATCATCAAATGTGGGTGAAAGAAGATGATATTCCAAAGACTGCTTTCAGAACACGTTACGGTCATTACGAGTTTATGGTCATGCCGTTTGGTTTAACTAATGCACCAGCTGTGTTCATGGACCTTATGAACCGAGTGTGTGGACCATACCTTGACAAGTTTGTCATTGTTTTCATTGATGACATACTTATTTACTCAAAGAATGACCAAGAACACGGTGAACATTTGAGAAAGGTGTTAGAAGTATTGAGGAAGGAAGAATTGTACGCTAAGTTTTCAAAGTGTGCATTTTAGTTGGAAGAAGTTCAATTCCTCGGTCACATAGTGAACAAAGAAGGTATTAAGGTGGATCCGGCAAAGATAGAAACTGTTGAAAAGTGGGAAACCCCGAAAACTCCGAAACACATACGCCAGTTTTTAGGACTAGCTGGTTACTACAGAAGGTTCATCCAAGACTTTTCCAGAATAGCAAAACCCTTGACTGCATTAACGCATAAAGGGAAGAAATTTGAATGGAATGATGAACAAGAGAAAGCGTTTCAGTTATTGAAGAAAAAGCTAACTACGGCACCTATATTGTCATTGCCTGAAGGGAATGATGATTTTGTGATTTATTGTGACGCATCAAAGCAAGGTCTCGGTTGTGTATTAATGCAACGAACGAAGGTGATTGCTTATGCGTCTAGACAATTGAAGATTCACGAACAAAATTATACGACGCATGATTTGGAATTAGGCGCGGTTGTTTTTGCATTAAAGACTTAGAGGCACTACTTATATGGGGTCAAAAGTATTATATATACCTACCACAAAAGTCTTCAACACATATTTAATCAGAAACAACTGAATATGAGGCAGCGTAGGTGGATTGAATTATTGAATGATTACGACTTTGAGATTCGTTACCACCCGGGGAAGGCAAATGTGGTAGCCGATGCCTTGAGCAGGAAGGACAGAGAACCCATTCGAGTAAAATCTATGAATATAATGATTCATAATAACCTTACTACTCAAATAAAGGAGGCGCAACAAGGATTTTAAAAAAGGGAAATTTAAAGGATGAAATACCCAAAGGATTGGAGAAGCATTTTAATATTCGGGAAGACGGAACCCGGTATAGGGCTGAAAGGATTTGGGTACCAAAATTTGGAGATATGAGAGAAATGGTACTTAGAGAAGCTCATAAAACCAGATACTCAATACATCCTGGAACGGGGAAGATGTACAAGGATCTCAAGAAACATTTTTGGTGGCCGGGTATGAAAGCCGATGTTGCTAAATATGTAGGAGAATGTTTGGCGTGTTCTAAAGTTAAAGCTGAGCATCAGAAACCATCAGGTCTACTTCAACAACCCGAAATCCCGGAATGGAAATGGGAAAACATTACCATGGATTTCATCACTAAATTGCCAAGGACTACAAGTGATTTTGATACTATTTGGGTAATAGTTGATCGTCTCACCAAATCAGCACACTTCCTGCCAATAAGAGAAGATGACAAGATGGAGAAGTTAGCACGACTGTATTTGAAGGAAGTCATCTCCAGACATGGAATACCAATCTCTATTATCTCTGATAGGGATGGCAGATTTATTTCAAGATTCTGGCAGACATTACAGCAAGCATTAGGAACTCGTCTAGACATGAGTACTGCCTATCATCCACAAACTGATAGACAGAGCGAAAGGACGATACAAACACTTGAAGACATGCTACGAGCATGTGTTATTGATTTCGGAAACAGTTGGGATCGACATCTACCATTAGCAGAATTTTCCTACAACAACAGCTACCATTCAAGCATTGAGATGGCACCGTTTGAAGAATTTTATGGTAGAAAGTGCAGGTCTCCGATTTGTTGGAGTGAAGTGGGGGATAGACAGATTACGGGTCCGGAGATAATACAAGAAACTACCGAGAAGATCATCCAAATTCAACAACGGTTGAAAACCGCCCAAAGTTGACAAAAGAGCTACGCTGACATTAAAAGAAAAGATATAGAATTTGAAATTGGAGAGATGGTCATGCTTAAAGTTGCACCTTGGAAAGGCGTTGTTCGATTTGGTAAACGAGGGAAATTAAATCCAAGGTATATTGGACCATTCAAGATTATTGATCGTGTCGGACCAGTAGCTTACCGACTTGAATTACCTCAACAACTCGCGGCTGTACATAACACTTTCCACGTCTCAAATTTGAAGAAATGTTTTGCTAAAGAAGATCTCACTATTCCATTAGATGAAATCCAAATCAACGAAAAACTTCAATTCATCAAAGAACCCGTCGAAATAATGGATCGTGAGGTTAAAAGACTTAAGCAAAACAAGATACCAATTGTTAAGGTTTGATGGAATGCTCGTAGAGGACCCGAGTTCACCTGGGAACGAGAAGATCAGATGAAGAAGAAATACCCGCATTTATTTCCAGAAGATACGTCAACACCTCCAACTGCTTAAAATTTCGGGACGAAATTTATTTAACGGGTAGGTACTGTAGTGACCCGAACTTTTCCATGTTTATATATATATATATTAAATAAAATTGTTATTTACATGATTAAGTGTTTCCAACATGTTAAGCAATCAAACTTGTTAAGACTTGATTAATTGAAATAGGTTTCATATAGACAATTAACCACCCAAGTTGACCGGTAATTCACGAACGTTAAAACTTGTAAAAACTATATGATGACATATATATGGATATATATATATATATAGTTAACATGATATTATGATAAGTAAACATATCATTAAGTATATTAACAATGAACTACATATGTAAAAACAAGACTAATAACTTAATGATTTTGAAACGAGACATATATGTAATGATTATCGTTGTAACGACATTTACTGTATATATATCATACTAAGATATATTATATATCATAATATCATAATATAACAATTTAACATCTCATTTGTTATAATAAATAATGGGTTAACAACATTCAACAAGATCGTTAACCTAAAGGTTTCAAAACAACATTTACATGTAACGACTAACGATGACTTAACGACTCAGTTAAAATGTATATACATGTAGTGTTTTAATATGTATTCATACACTTTTGAAAGACTTCAAGACACTTATCAAAATACTTCTACTTAACAAAAATGCTTACAATTACATCCTCGTTCAGTTTCATCAACAATTCTACTCGTATGCACCCGTATTCGTACTCGTACAATACACAGCTTTTAGATGTATGTACTATTGGTATATACACTCCAATGATCAGCTATTAGCAGCCCATGTGAGTCACCTAACACATGTGGGAACTATCATTTGGCAACTAGCATGAAATATCTCATAAAATTACAAAAATATGAGTAATCATTCATGACTTATTTACATGAAAATAAAATTACATATCCTTTATATCTAATCCATACACCAACGACCAAAAACACCTACAAACACTTTCATTCTTCAATTTTCTTCATCTAATTGATCTCTCTCAAGTTCTATCTTCAAGTTCTAAGTGTTCTTCATAAATTCCAAAAGTTCTAGTTTCATAAAATCAAGAATACTTCCAAGATTGCAAGTTTACTTCCAAGTTTTCTAAATCCATTCCAAATAATCATCCAAGATCAAGAAACCTTTGTTACTTACAGTAGGTTATCTTTCTAATAAAAGGTAATAATTATATTCAAACTTTAATTCAATTTCTATAACTATAACAATCTTATTTCGAGTGGAAATCTTACTTGAAATTGTTTTCGTGTCATGATTCTGCTTCAAGAACTTTCAAGCCATCCAAGGATCCTTTGAAGCTAGATCCATTTTTCTCATTTCCAGTAGATTTATCCAAAGAACTTGAGGTAGTAATGATGTTCATAACATCATTCGATTCATACATAAAAAGCTGTCTTATTCAACGTTATAAACTTGTAATCACTAGAACATAGTTTAGTTAATTCTAAACTTGTTCGCAAATAAAGTTAATCCTTCTAACTAGACTTTTAAAATCAACTAAACACATGTTCTATATCTATATGATATGCTAACTTAATGATTTAAAACCCGGAAACACGATAAACACCATAAAACTGGATATACGTCGTCGTAGTAAAACCGGGGGCTGTTTTGGTTGGGATAATTAAAAGCTAAGAAGAACTTTGATTTAAAAGCTATACTTCTGGAAAAATAATTTTTATTATGAACATGAAACTATATCCAAAAATCATGGTTAAACTCAAAGTGAAAGTATGTTTTTCAAAATGGTCATCAAGATGTCGTTCTTTCGACAGAAATGACTACCTCTTTCAAAAATGACTTGTAACTTGTATTTCTGACAATAAACTTATACTTTTTCTATTTAGATTCATAAAGTTAAGTTCAATACAAAACCTTTACCACTGGAATCACTCAAAACGGATTAGAAACGAAGAAATGGTGAGTAAAACAAGATTGTTAAAAACTACTCATTTTACCTACGTGAAAGTTAGTAATAAATCTATTCCAACCATAACCTAATAAACTTATATTGTATATTATGTAATCTTGAGATACCATAGACACGTATACAATGTTTCGACCTATCATGTCGACCCATCTATATATATATATTGCGGAACAACCATAGACACTCTATATGTGAATGTTGGAGTTAGCTATACAGGGTTGAGGTTGATTCCAAAATATATATATAGTTTGAGTTGTGATCAATACTGAGATACGTATACACTGGGTCGTGGATTGATTCAAGATAATATTTATTGATTTATTTCTGTACATCTAACTGTGGACAACTAGTTGTTGGTTACTAATGAGGACAGCTGACTTAATAAACTTAAAATATCAAAATGTATTAAAAGTATTGTAAATATATTTTGAACATACTTTGATATATATGTATATATTGTTATAGGTTCGTGAATCAACCAGTGGCCAAGTCTTACTTTTCGACGAAGTAAAAATCTGTGAAAGTGAGTTATAGTACCACTTTTAAAATCTAATATTTTTGGGATGAGAATACATGCAGGTTTTATAAATGATTTACAAAATAGACACAAGTACGTGAAACTACATTCTATGGTTGAATTATCGAAATTGAATATGCCCCTTTTTATTAAGTCTGGTAATCTAAGAATTAGGGAACAGACACCTTAATTGACGCGAATCCTAAAGATAGATCTATTGGGCCTAACAAACCCCATCCAAAGTACCGGATGCTTTAGTACTTCGAAATTTATATCATATCCGAAGGGTGTCCCGGAATGATGGGGATATTCTTATATATGCATCTTGTTAATGTCGATTACCAGGTGTTCACCATATGAATGATTTTTATCTCTATGTATGGGATGTGTATTGAAATATGAAATCTTGTGGTCTATTATTATGATTTGATATATATAGGTTAAACCTATAACTCACCAACATTTTTGTTGACGTTTTAAGCATGTTTATTCTCAGGTGATTATTAAGAGCTTCCGCTGTCGCATACTTAAATAAGGACGAGATTTGGAGTCCATGCTTGTATGATATTGTGTAAAAACTGCATTCAAGAAACTTATTTTGTTGTAACATATTTGTATTGTAAACCATTATGTAATGGTCGTGTGTAAACAGGATATTTTAGATTATCATTATTTGATAATCTACGTAAAGCTTTTTAAAACCTTTATCTATGAAATAAAGGTTATGGTTTGTTTTAAAAATGAATGCAGTCTTTGAAAAACGTCTCATATAGAGGTCAAAACCTCGCAAAGAAATCAATTAATATGGAACGTTTTTAATCAATAAGAACGGGACATTTCAGTAGGTGTTTTTGGTCGTTGGTGTATGGATTAGATATAAAGGATATGTAATTTTGTTTTCATGTAAATAAGTCATGAATGATTACTCATATTTTTGTAATTTTATGAGATATTTCATGCTAGTTGCCAAATGATGGTTCCCACATGTGTTAGGTGACTCACATGGGCTGCTAAGAGCTGATCATTGGAGTGTATATACCAATAGTACATACATCTAAAAGCTGTGTATTGTACGAGTACGAATACGGGTGCATACGAGTAGAATTGTTGATGAAACTGAACGAGGATGTAATTGTAAGCATTTTTGTTAAGTAGAAGTATTTTGATAAGTGTCTTGAAGTCTTTCAAAAGTGTATGAATACATATTAAAACACTACATGTATATACATTTTAACTGAGTCGTTAAGTCATCGTTAGTCGTTACATGTAAATGTTGTTTTGAAACCTTTAGGTTAACGATCTTGTTGAATGTTGTTAACCCATTGTTTATTATAACAAATGAGATGTTAAATTGTTATATTATCATGATATTATGATATATAATATATCTTAGTATGATATATATACAGTTAAATGTCGTTACAACGATAATCGTTACATATATGTCTCGTTTCGAAATCATTAAGTTAGTAGTCTTATTTTTACATATGTATTTCATTGTTAATACACTTAATAATATATTTACTTATCATTTGACATAATTAACCAAGTGTATCAATATCTTAATATGATTCATATGTACCTAGTAAGACGTTGTTATAACGATAATCGTTATATATATCGTTTTCGAGTTTCTTAAATTAATAGTCTCATTTTTATGTATATAACTCATTGTTAAAATACCTAATGAGATACATACTTATAATAAAATCATGTTAACTATATATATAACCATATATATGTCATCGTATAGTTTTTACAAGTTTTAACGTTCGTGAATCACCGGTCAACATGGGTGGTCAATTGTCTATATGAAACCTATTTCAATTAATCAAGTCTTAACAAGTTTGATTGCTTAACATGTTGGAAACACTTAATCATGTAAATAACAATTTCATTTAATATATATATAAACATGGAAAAGTTCGGGTCACTACAGATCAGAGATGACACACAACTTTCTGTTTCCAATAACATTTTCTTGGAGCATTTGCAAAAACCAAACCCAACTTTCGTTACTTTCTTCATCAACTAGTGCAAAGGCCACGGGTATAATTTGATTGTTAGCATTTTTGCCAACCGCTGTTAACAACTTACCCCTATAACTACCTTTCAAATGAATGTCATCGATGCAAATGATCGGAATACACAATTTAAATGCTTTAATGGCTGGACCGAATGCCAAAAACACAAATTTAAATGTGTCGAAACCTTCTTCAATTTTAGGTCCATTTTCAAATACAACAATTGTGTCTGGATTGGTAGAAACTAATTCATTCAAATAATTTGGTAGTTGAATAAAATTACTTTCCCAAGTTCCAAACAATCGTTCGATTGCAATACGCCTAGCATTCCATGCTTTAGCGTAACGAACATCCACATGTCATGTATTTTTTATTTGGGCTTGGATGTTGGCAACTGGATAAGCAACGTTTAAACATATTTGATGCTCAATTTCAGTAGCAATTAAGCTAGAGGTTAAACAACGATTGTTGTTTTTCGATACGTGTCCATAACACGTGTGTTCATCTTTCCATTTTGTAATTTTCTATACCTTGGATCGATTGTGAGACGAACCACTTACACTCCAGCAACAATGGTATCTTTCTTGTGCACCCTTGTAACTTGAGCTAGTTGTTCTACAATGTGCTTGCCAATAACCCGGCTTGCTTTGTGTAACAACTATTTCTCTATTATGGTGTATATTCCATTTCCGAACAGCATATATAAGTTCGACTTTGTTCTGGAACACCATTCCTTTTAAAATAATATCGATCTCCTTATCATAAAAAACCCACGAAGCTTCTTGGTCATCATCGAATGGAAAACTATTACTAGCCTCACCTTGATTAACAAACCCGAAACGTGAAGCTGGGGCAGTCTTCACATGTGGTTCCACTTCCTCGTCTCTACCTTCGTCACCATAAACATTCTCTTCAACGCTATAATCAGAAACTGTACCTTCAGTTGCAGTAGACATACCATCATTCGAGTCTACTACATTTTGTTCTTCATCTCTTTGTTCTTGTTCATCTTCAACAACTGTTGAATGGTTGTGAGATGTTGATGGACCACCTTCCAAAGTTTGAATAAGATCCATAAAACCCGAACTTTGGGTGGTTGGAAAAACTTCCTCAAACTGAATTTCAATTCGAGCCTCGTAATTTGGATCATTCTGAGAATAAAAATATATTGTTTCCAAAGTATTATCATCAGTAAGTTCACTTTTCCATTCATTTCCATTGAAAAGAACCCACAAGAACATTTTTAACGTGCGTGATCTTTGACTCACACCTACATAATTATACGCCATTTGGTTTAACTGCATACAGTTAACCTTGGTGTTCAACACAAAACTCCTTCTAATCGTTGTGTTATCACCAGTAAGTCAACCATTTTGGAATGAAATTTGGCCTCCCCAAAGAAAACGAACCATGAATGGACGAATTATAGACATTTTTGTAATTGTTGATGTATGAAAGTGATTAAGATTTGTTTGAATTGTGTTGTTGGTGTTTGAAACCGACTTTAAAATGTTTGAATTGTGTTCTTGGTGATGTTTGTGTTTGAGTTCATGATAATGGTGATATAAATAAATGAAAAAAAGATGATAAATCAGATTTTGACATGATAGGGTAGCATGTTTCAGTCCATAATTGAGACAAGGGTTGCAGGTTTCAGGCCATTATTGAGATTGTTGAAGCAGACTGCAAAACCGAAGTTTGAAACTTCGGTTTTACTGTTTATCTGCAAAATCGAAGTTTCAAACTTCGGTTTAGGGTTTCCACTGACACGCAGGCCAAAACCGAAGTTTGAAACTTCGAATATGGCAAAACCGAAGTTTCAAACTTCGGTTTTACCATTTTTGTAACGAATTTTGTAAAATTTCTATTTTTGCAAGAGAGTTTAATAAAATTACTATTTAAAAAAAATTGTTGAATTTGATTGTGTGAATATGTTTGCTTCAGAAGGTTGCATATATGGTCCCTCTAGTTTTAGAAGACTTCCAGTTATGGAGTTTAATTTAATTTTACTTTTTTTTCCTTCTATATTTAATGTTTTCATATCTTTTAAATATACTAGCTTAAGACCCGCGAATTCGCGGGTTTTCTTAAGAAAACTTGTTGTTACGGACTTAACCCTATTATGAAGTATATGTATTTTTCATTTAGTTACATGATACACAATGGATAGAGTAGTACCAAAGCAAATAATACCAAGTTTAAATGGTTTCATTCTCCTTTTATATATGTTTCACTTCTTCATAATAGTTGTTGATGCTACTTGTGATGTTGCAACGGGTATTATCTCTCTAGGAGGGGTAGGACAAACTTCCTTGACTATTTTATAACGACAAAAAAAAAAAAAAAAAAAAAAAAAAAAAAAAAAAATTAACTATCTAGCAAGCTTTCCAATTTAGATATCTTCTACCTCTATATTTTCTTAAAAACACCATACTTGCAAGCGTTTGTCTTCATTTAGTTTTAGGTATGACAGTTTACACAACTGCAAGATTTGTGAGTTTCGATAATAAAAGTTACATACATAATACATTATTTATGAACATATAAGAAGGGTTTTTTCATGGTTTGGCGTTATCTCTACCACAAAAGAAGCAATAGATGGTTAGCTCCACCCACTATAACCCAATTGACTGGAGGAGGAGTTGTAGCTCAACTTAAAAGCTCACCCGCATCACAAAGTACTTAAACGATTCAAATATGTTTATAGCGACAGAGAAAAAGATGTTTTTTTTTTTTTCATATAATTAATCAAAATTTATATACAAGATTTGACTGTTGCAAACTAAAAATAGAAACCGGTTTTATATAGAATACCCATTTATTTTAAACTTGTCAAATAGTCAGTATGTACTCGGTAGCTCGATTGCTTACCCAAGAAAGCCAATGGTGAAGAATCTGAACAAAACTACAAAATTAAGTGAGGACGCCCAATGTTTCTGTGAATGATTCAGGTTATATGATTAGTATTTTCTTCAAAGCCTAATAAACAAAACAACTTTAACTTCTAATGAATGGTGAAACCCAATCTAAACTAACACCGGTAACAAAAGTAAACAATTGCTTCTTTGCGAATCAACGAAACAAATACATATACATATAATAAGGCTTCTCATCGCTATAAAAATATGGCCTGCTACTCTACATTAGTGATGAATGTTGATTGTTTAACTCAATGCAATATAGATTTGTGACATCATTTAATAATGCCAAAGCTAATTTATCGCCTTCTCTCCATCTAACATATCCCCACATAAGAGAATTTTATCTTTACAAACATAAATTAACAATTAATAAAAGTCAGAAACATAAATTTACGTTGTATAATCAAATCATCTCTACCTTTGTTTTTACTTCTACAATTTTGAATCTACCGAGTACTTATAAATCGTTCTTCTTCATCTTGGGCACCACGTGAACTTGTACAATTTGCATTCGAAACTTGAAGTTCGATGATATTCGTGTAAGGTATGGATAAGATTGGTTCCGAAACCTACCGTACCAAAACCTGCGGGGCTGAAACATGATTTAGTACCAAATCAAATTTAGTATTTTGTTCTCGTGCAAGTCGAAAAGCCTTCACACCCGTAAGTAACTAATTAAAATGATAAAAATCAATATGATGATGGATTACACCTGCACAATAAATAATCAATTCCACAACCATCCCATCAATTCATTAATTTGCGGCTCTATAAATTGTAGATCCATTAGAATTGATCACGCACCTAGGATTTAAACAAATTATATTAAACAATTCCATTTAAGCTGTAGAAATCTATCTCGATACATATGAAATATACGCTCTGTTCATAGCAGTAGATTATCATGAATTGGGAGAAACACTCAACATTCTACTACCAAACACAAAAATTAGGGTTTGTGCTACAAACAAATTAGGTTTATTTATGCAGATTAGAACGCAAAATAATTATTTATGCAGAATTTTGAATATTGAATTGAATTATAAGATTTGGATTTGAATGTAAGGCGTCTTTCAGGCGATTGTAATCCATATTTTGATAGGAGCATTTTGTTTAATCCACGTACAAAGTTAAGGATAACCAAACCTGTCTACTCGGTTCAACCAAACCTGTCTACCCGGTTCAACCAAAACCCATTTTGACCCATTACCCAGCCCACCTAATTACAACATCTAAATTTAATACCTTTGGCTCTGGGACACCGGTTTTGGAGATCTGACGCATTAAAGATACAGTTTGGGAAACTTTCAACCCCTTTGATCATTTTTCCTCTGTAACTAATCTGTCTATTTGGCCCGTTTGACTTGTTATAGATGGAACACAACCAAAACACCACCTAATGAGTAATTTGATTAAACTACAAACTCTAAGCATGTTCATAAATACAAAAACTATATTTTTATGACCCTCTAATATAATTTAAACTAACTGGCATATACTAAAATTCTAGATCTGAACAATTTTTTGATTCAAGTTTGTTCAACAAATGCGATTAATGCTTCTGGAATAAGGAGCAGCCAATTGAATTGTGACTACACAATTTTCTTACATTTCAATTATACCCAAGTACAATCGGATACTTGTAGCTACTTATATTATATACTACTCCGTATAAATTATAACTATCAATATATAGTTTACTATTGTTAACAACTCATTGCAACTTTATTGTTAATCACGAACTAACATTTGGCATAATCATTGTAAGGGTTATCTATTAATCGGGAAAATGCATCAATAGTGCTTTTAAAGAAAACGTATCGTAGAGAAAACTTACTGTAAATGCAAAGAAAAACAAATCAATAAATCTGTACCTGATGCAGCCAATCGCGCATACACTTTCGTAGCGTACAAGATCATGAGCATGTACTTCAATTGGCCTTGGCATTCCATCAGGTCCGCCACGTGTAAGAGCACTTATAAATCTACTAAAGGGTGCATCGTGCCTCATGTTTGCTACATATGGATAAGAATATGATTGGTTAATATAAACCCAATTCCAACATTAAAACGGAAAATCAGCAGATCAGATTGTGTCGGTTGAAAAAGTAGTCAAAATGGGTAATTTAAATACAGCTAAAAATTGGGTTGTATTGGGTAAACTTGAATAAACATTTGTTAAAATAAACTACTTAAACCTGCATTACCTTCATTAAGCTTTTTTAAAAGCTCCCATTTCCCTTTTTCTGAAATTCTCCATTATTTAAATGTATCCATTTTTAACCCATTACATGTAAAGTATAACCTAGTTTGACCCGTTTATAAATGAACCAAATTGCCACTTCTATAATATGGATTATCAGAATTATAGGTGGTAATTCACATATTTTACCTCTTAAGCACATTACTTGAACAGTAATGGCCTTTCTTTGAGACTGCGAACAACGCTTTTCAGAGGTTCACTATTAGTGTTACGGTGTTACCCAATCTCCTGCACTCAGTCTGGACCCACCTGAATGAACAACAACAGCCACAAAGTCGTAGTAAGTCATGTACATCCTTTTAATAACCAAATATATAATAACTTACTAAAGGATTTCGAAATTCTGAAAATTTTTTACAGCACCAGCTATTTGTGCCCCCTTGCTAGGAGCACATAACTCTTACAGGTACGTATCTTTTGCCCTATCTATTTCGTTTTTATGAGCACTTCTGGCCAGAGGTCCGTTTGGAAGCAATCTCTTTTGCTCTAGAGTAGAGGGAGGGACGACCTTATCTAGGCGCGGGTTCTATACCCGCGGGTGGAGTAGTGACTTCCTTCTAATCTAGGGTACGAGGAATGATTGTCTACACCCACCTCTCCCATACCCCACTTTTGTGGGATTGGGTATTGTTGTTGTTGTTGTTGTTGATCTAAGTTACTGAATAACTTTAACACTTAACTTTTCTAAATTAACAATTGAATGGCATAAAACTGTTTGATAAACCTAGACTGCGAATTTTATAAAAACACTCGGTATTTCAAACAAATTTGGATGCATTGCATCTGAAATGAATTGATCTGAATTAATTCTTCTGATTTGATTCTAAGTATATACACGCGTGCGTGTACAAATACAACTTTACAAATATAAAACAATAATAAAAGCCTACCTGTAACAGCAATCAGCTTTGTTCGACCTGATCCAAATCATAAAACCGAATATAAAGAGAAGATCAGATTAATGAGGATGCAAAGTAGAAACATCATGTTAACGATAAAAAACAAATGCATGAACAACTTAATATGCCTTAATTTTATGATGCCCACAGCTCAGATTAATGCATATCTATTCAGATGCCCACAACTCAAAACGGTCTTTTTCAACTTTTAAGTCAGCTGCACAAAGCACAAACATCCTTGAACTCATAAACAGTGTTTTTTCAAAAGTCACGTGCTGCTTAATTAGCTACACAAAAAATTAACATAGAACTAACAATAAACTCTTATACTGTCAGAACTAATGTAAACAACAACAGTAGATGCTACATCTTGAGGCTTTGCCTTTAAAATAAATAAATAAATAAACTAACCTCTTTGTTTCTACTAACATCGTAAAAGGATGTATAAATTGATATAAACAACTAATATCTATAACAACCTACTACCAGTAAATGAATATTTGGACAACAAATGACACCTATTTTTAAAGGGCACACTTTTTCAATTTTTTTTTTTTTTTAAAGCTGAAATAAATATATAATCACCAAATGTCAAAGGTACAACCTCAATGAAAGAAATTACCACCTCAGCAAAGACACCCCATTAACATATATTACATGAATTACATCTATAATTATGAAAAAAAACTGCACTTACATCTATCAGGTGTTAAAATGAGTAGTCTTTTATTAGGATAAATTAGGTTAAATGGGTAGGATTTGGGTTAAGTTAAATAAGGTGTCAAAATGGGTAGTCTTTTAGTAGGGTAAATAATGATCAGTCTGACTTTTGAATATTTAATAAATATGGTAGTATGCTTTTTCATATACACCCAAATATTAGTAGTGATTATATATATATGTGTAATTCGAAAAATATGAGTGAATATGGTAGTCTGCTTTTGATCAACGCTTAACAAAATAATGAATGTATATGTGTAATTCGCAATCTATGAGTGAATATGATTCTATCAATAATACTGTGTAATTTGGTTAAAAATAGTTTTCCAACAATAATATTTCTTTTAAAAATAAAGATCCAAATCATGAGTGAATATGATTCTAACAATAAGTCAGACTTTGTAATTTAAGAACCCTAAAATAAAAAAAATAAAAAAATAAAAACCTATTAAGCTGCTATAATACGACTGGTTAAAAAAAACCCGAATAAGCTGCTATAATACGACTGCTATAATAATGTGTAATTTGCAACAAGAACCCTGAAATTAAAAGAACCCTAAATTTGTAATAGCAAAACTAAAAAAAGAAAGAAAGAAAAAAAAAAAAAAAGGATAAGCTGCTATAATACGATTGCCAGTAAGAACCCTAAAATTAAAAAACCCTAAATTTGCAATAGCGATTGATCAAATTTGTTGTTAATAACATGTGAATAGCGTTGAAACGACAAGTAATAACAACTAACCCGTGAATTGCGATTGAAGATGATTGAACAGAAGAAAGTCCTGCAAATAAGCTGACATAATTCGACTTTTCTGGTATCACGCAGGTAAATCCTTATGTTGTTGCGAGTGATTGCAGGAGTCGATGACCCGAGGCGATTACATGTTCCGATTGATTGTAGGTGGCGATTAAACCAACTGGCGATTGTAGGTGTCGACTCAATTTGTTTTTAATTCCCCTTATTTTTGTTAATCTACCGGCAATATCGGAAGGAAAGTTGTGATATTATAATTATATTCAAGGGCGTAAGGAATGGGTAGTTGATGGTAATTTCCTAGATTAATGGTTGAGATTAGGGAAAAATTTTAAATATATCTTTTTATTGACTTTATTATAATGTATAGTAGGGATAGGGATAGGGATAGGGATAGGGATAGGGATAGGTTGTAAATAGAAAATCAGAAAAAGTGGGAAAACAGACTTTTCCAGATATATTCTCTTTGGGTATTTATTAGTGTGTTTGTTGTATTTATCATATGTGAGTAATGATGTGAATTCAACAATTTGTTTGAAATTCAAAGAACAATCAGAGCGTAATCACGTGTGATTGACTATCATATTTTTTTTCAATTTTTTTTTTTCAAAATATAGTTCATTTATATTTTTTTAATTTAATTTTTTTTGAATTAGCCCGATTTAGAGTTTAGAGTTTTAGGTTTAATCCCTAAACCTTAAACCATTCGTGTTAAAAACTAAATTTAAACCCTAAATCTAAACCTAAAACCCTAATTTCTAAACCCCAATTTCTAAATTTTAATTTCTAAACCCTAATTGCTAAATCTAAACCCTAAAGGGTTTAGGGTTAAGGAAGTTATCACATGTGAACCAAATTCTGGAGTAGGTTACAAGTGAATGTCGCACTCTGATTGGTCTCTTAAATTTCAAATAAATTGTTGAATTCAAATGAATATTAGTCTTCTCGGCCAATATATCAGTTAAGAGTTTTTGAGTACAACTTATAACAATTAGTGTGAACTCAGATCAATAAAGACGAGAATAGTTATGAATTGCATAGTGTGGCTACCCTTACGCGAAGATATCAAGGGGCAGTTGCCCCCTCAAAAGTAACAATTTATGATAATGATGATGTAGAGAGACGTACTTTTATACAACACTAATCTATATTATCTATATAAATTGTAAAGATCGGAATATTGAAGGTATACAGCTGTCATGGGTGCACGTGAGCTGCACGTGCAAGATTAAAAAAAAATGGTATCACATGCTTTCCACGTGACAACTTAGTCATCCTTCGTTTCTGTTTAGCCTCCACCAGAAGTAGTTAGCTTGTTCAGGTGTTAGATGTTAAATAACAGAAATTGTATCAGTTAGTAGTTAGTTTTGATTGTTGTAACAGCACTTTCCCTCTCTCAATTTCTGTAATAGTGATTCATGTACACTTTGGCTATTGATTTCGCAATTGTTCTTATTCTCGAAATTGCCCGATCATAGCTGTTGTAGTTACGATTTGATTGAACTAGGTTTAATCAAATCAATTGGTATCAGAGCCACCTGCGGCCGATTTCAATTTGATTCAGTCAAAATCCGAAATTAGGGTTTCAATTTTTTTTCTCCTGACGATGGTGATGGCGACGAGATCAGGAGATGAAGCGCTGGAATCAATTAGGGCTACAATAGCAGAGATGAATCAAACGATGATTGATATGAATGCACGCACAAATGAACGAATTGATGCAGTGTTGCTTGAGCATCAATATTTCACTAATGAACTTCACCAATTCAGAAATGGTGATCGACAAGGAAATAGAGGAAACCAGCAATTGACACGTTTGACCGGATTAGAGTTTCCTAAGTTTGAAGGAAGTGATGTAAAGGGATGGCTTTATCGATGTAATCAGTTTTTTACAGTCGATCATGTAGAAGAACACAAAAAGGTCCGAATCGCATCCATTCACATGTATGACAAAGCGTTAACGTGGCACCAACAATTCGTTCGAATTAATGGTGAACACATAGGCTGGGCAGTATATGAAGATGCGTTATTGAAGAGATTCGGTACCACAGTTGAAGATCCGTTAAACGGGAATGGTTCAAGCTTATTATGAAGAATATGAGTTGTTATTGAACAAGGTAGAACTAACTCAGCAACAGATGATCAGCTTCTTTTTAGGGGGTTTACAAAAGGAGATAGAGTTAATGGTTCGAATGTTTAATCCAAGATCACTAGAAGATGCATTTCGATTAGCTAAACTTCAAGAAGATACACTAGCAGCATCTAAGAAGAGGTATAATTCTATTTTACCTGCACCAAAATCTTATTCAAATAGTTATATGGCAAGAAACAGTTATTCGACACCACCAAGCACGTCTAAGATAGCTGAGTTAACTGGAGTTGAAAAGCAGTTAACTTTGACAAATACACCCCATAGCAGTGTACCTAAAAACAGTGATCAATTTTCCACTAAAAAGCGTTTGTCACAAAAGGAGTATGAAGAAAAAAGGGCTAAAATCCTTTGTTTTTATTGTGATCAACGATATACACCGGGTCATAAGTGTAGTGGCCAATTGTATGCTTTAGAAGTAATGGGACCCGAAGAAGAATTAGATGATTTTGAGGTACAAGATTCTGAGCAGGGTGTCGAATTGGATGGGGCAGGTTATGGTGGGGAAGGATCAAACTTACCTCATATTTCTTTAAATGCTTTGAATGGTACAAGCACATATCAAACCATGAGAGTAGTGGGTCGAATTAACAATCAAAAAGTGCACATTTTGATCGATTCGGGTAGTACGCACAATTTCTTAGATTTGGGTACCGGTAAACGTTTGGGGTGTCGATTGAAAGCTATAGATCCGTTGTAGGTTGGCGTTCCAGGAGGTAACCAAATCGTTAGTACGTCGGAATGTGAACATTTCTCTTGGTCTATAGATGGTCATAGTTTTTCAAGTAATATGATGTTATTGCCTTTGGGAGGTTGATAAATGGTGTTGGGCATACAATGGTTGGAAACATTGGGCAATATTACTTGGAATTTTGAAAAATTACAAATGATGTTTATGTATAAGGGCAAAAAGGTGGCATTACAGGGACTTAGTCGAGTTGCAGCTAAGTGGTCGAATGGGAAAAACTTGTCTAAAAGTGTAGCACACTCGCAAGTTCATTTAAATGCAATGTATGTTTGCATTTACCGGCTATGTTGTGTTCAATGGATGCTCAAAAACAGCAGCAAGCAGTAGCCAATTTGCCATATTATTTGGATCCTTTACTCAAGGAATATGAAGATGTGTTTCAAGTCCCAACACAATTACCTCCCAACAGAGCCTGTGATCACAGAATACCATTAATGGAGGGTACTCAACCTATTAATATTCGACCATATCGTCACCCACCGACCCAAAAAGATGCAATCGAAAGTATGGTTGATGAATTGTTGGAATCTGGTGTCATTCGACCTAGCCAAAGTCCGTTTTCGGCTCCCATTGTTATGGTTAAGAAAAAAGATGGCACTTGGCGTATGTGCGTGGATTATCGGCAACTCAACAAGCATACGATAAAAGATAAATTTTATTAGTCCACGGATATACACAGTCAACATTGACTTAGCATGTATTTAGTATCTATCTGTTTAGCATATATTTAGCTAGAGTTGAGTATACTTCCTAGTTTAGAGGATAGTTGGTTAGATTATCTCTGTATAAAATAGATGCACGATGTACTTGAAAAACATACAGAAAAATACAATTCAACAGAGAATTCATAATTCATATTACTTATATGGTATCAGAGCAATCTTATTCATCTCCTTCCTAATTCGATCTCTGTCTTCACATCTTCCACAATTCACAACATGTCTTCTGAACTCACCAAACTCCAACCAATCAATCACATACTTCATTCTGTTCCCATTAAACTCGACTTACATGATAGTCAATACAATACCTGGAGTGAACTCTTCAAAATCCACTGCAAAGCACACGATGTGCTTGCCCATCTCACCTCTGAAACAATACCTGCTTCTTCTTCTACAAAGGCTGTCGAAATCACTCAAGCCGAATGGGATCGCCAAGATGCCATTGTTCTTCAGTGGCTTTATGCAACCGTTTCCAAAGGCCTCCTACGAATCATCATGGAACCTGATCAAACTGCAATGAAGGCTTGGGATCGACTGAAGAGCGTATTCCATGACAACAAACACACTCGAGCACTCGCCCTTTTGAATCAATTCACCAATTGCAAATTGGATAATTTTCCAAACGTTTCTGCCTACTGTGAAGAGCTTAAAAACCTTGCCGATCAACTTGCAGATGTCGACTCCAAAGTCTCGCCTGAAAACCTAGTCTTACAATTGGTGGCGGGTCTCAATGAAAACTATAGCACAATTGCAACCAACATAAATCAAATGGAAAAATTACCCTCCTTTTACGATGCTCGATCTAAATTAATCCTGGAAGAAACCATGAAAGCTCGTCAGGCAGCCATGAATCAACCCAATTCAGCCTTAATTGCTACAAATGAGTCAAAAGACAACTCGGGTTTCAACCCTAGTTCACGAGATTTTAATTCTTTTCGTGGTCGCGGTCGTGGTCGGAATAGCAACAGGGGTGGTAGACAAAATGGTCGTGGCCGTGGTAGAAGCTCCGGTAACGGGTGGAATGGTGTTAACAATGGCTACGGTGGTGGTTATGGTTTCGGTGGTGGTAATGGCTTTAGTGGTGGTACGGGTTGGAATAACAGCAACAACAATTGGACTCCACCTTATCATTTGCAAAGACCCAACAATTATAACAACTGGGCCCCTGGTTCTAACGGGTCTAGTAACCAATCTTACACTCCTTGGGCTGGTAACAGCTCGCCTTGCCCATATCCCACCACTAATTGGGCTCGTCCAAACCAGAACAGCCCAGGATTACTTGGCCCACGTCCACAGGCCAATTTAGCCACTACAAGTCCTTCACCCTCGGGTACACCTACTGATATTGAACATGCAATGTATACCATGACTATGAACCCACCCGATAACAATTGGTACATGGATTCAGGAGCCTCTTCACACATGTCAGGTAATCGAGGTACTCTCTCTCCCTATTTTAATTTGAGCATTCCGAAACATATTCTCGTTGGTAATGGCAATACACTTCCCATTCGTGGCATTGGACACACGACACTACCTAATCCCTATCCACCCCTCCATTTAAACAATGTACTACACGTTCCACACATAATTAAAAACCTTCTTTCTGTTAGGAAATTAACTACTGATAATAATCTCGCACTTACATTTGACCCATTTGGTTTTACTGTGAAGGATTTCAGGACAGGGATCCCTCTTATGAGATGTGATAGCACTGGAGACCTATACCCACTCACCCACTCTGCTGCTCAACAACTCAACTCACCATCTACGTTTATTGCTTTGTCTCAAGATATTTGGCATCACCGACTAGGACATCCTGGCGCCAATATTCTTCGTTTACTTCAAAATAATAAGTCTATTGTTAGTTCAAATAATAAAGATTCTCTGTTTTGCGAATCTTGTGTTTTAGGGAAACATATTAAATTACCTTTTGCTAATTCAACATCGACTACTAAAACACCTTTTGAAATTGTGCATAGCGACATATGGACTTCCCCAATCCTTAGCTCGTCCGGTCACAAATATTATGTGTTCTTCCTTGATGATTATACCAACTATCTTTGGACTTTTCCCATTGGAAACAAATCACAAGTCTACAATATCTTTGTCCAATTTCACAAATACGTACAAACCCAATTTACATTACAAATTAAATCTCTACAATGTGATAATGGTACCGAATTTAACAACAACTTATTTCACACCTTTTGCAAACAAAATGGTATCTTGTTCCGTTTCTCATGTCCTCACACCTCCCCACAAAACGGCAAAGCCGAACGAAAAATACGCGCCATTAACAATATCATTCGCACCCTCCTCTCACATAGCTCGACTCCTCCTTCGTTCTGGCACCATGCACTTGACACGGCAACCTACTTACTCAACATCCTACCCACTAAAGTCCTCAACAACCTCACGCCCACCCATCGCCTCTATAATCGCCAACCTACTTATGATCACCTTCGTACCTTCGGGTGTCAATGTTTTCCCCTCATTCCCTCCACCACCATCCACAAATTACAACCCCGATCCAAACCGTGTATTTTTCTCGGCTATCCACTTGCCCATAGAGGCTACAAATGCTACGATCCCTCCACACGACGCATCATTATCTCCCGACATGTCCTATTTAATGAAGAATGTTTCCCATTTTCCTCCGACAAAAATTCACCCGACATTTCTTATGAATTCCTACACCAGAATATTTTCTATCTACCTACACCTACTCCTACACCACCCTCCTGCTCACAGACAACTCCTGCTCAGGCTCAACAGGCCCAATCTCACACTTCCTGCTCATCGGTCCAACCTGTATCCAATCTACCCACACCACCTTCTGTGCATGCCTCTACTGTCCACGATACACAATCACCTTCTAGTCCTCATGCACATGCATCTCCTCCCAATACCTTCTGTTCATCTCCTATTTCTCATGCAGAACCATCTAATACTCATGATCAGCAGCCATCACCACCCATACCACCGCCACCTCCTACTACTCGCACTATACACACTCGCGGCATGTCCGGTATTCGAAAACCCAACAAAAAATACAACCTCTCCGTCACCTCTGCCCCTTCCCCTTCTCCTATTCCACGAAACCCAATCGAGGGACTTAATGACCCTCACTGGAAGCGTGCCATGACGGAAGAGTTTCATGCTCTTATTAAAAATGGGACTTGGGAACTAGTCCCTCGTACACCTGACATGCATATTATTCGTTCTATGTGGATTTTTAAACATAAATTTCGTGCTAACGGTTCTTTTGAGCGATATAAAGCTCGTTTAGTTGGTGATGGCAGGTCACAACAGGTGGGTATAGATTGTACAGAGACCTTCAGCCCGGTCGTCAAACCGGCTACGATACGCACGGTTCTCAGCTTAGCTCTTCAGAACTCTTGGTCCATTCATCAACTGGATGTTAAAAATGCCTTTTTACATGGTACTCTTTCTGAAACTGTATACATGCATCAGCCTGTCGGTTTTCGTGACAAACAGTATCCGGATCATGTGTGTTATTTGAAGAAATCACTTTATGGGTTAAAACAGGCTCCCCGCGCATGGTACCAAAGATTTGCTGAATACGTTTCTCGGCTTGGTTTTCTTCATAGCAAATGTGATCACTCGTTATTTATTTACAAACATGGACACGACACAGCTTATATCTTGTTATATGTAGATGACATAATCCTAACAGCATCTTCCACGGCTCTTAAAAATAGGATAATGCAACACCTAGACACCGAATTTGCCATGACTGATCTCGGCTTAATTAGCTCGTTTCTCGGCATCTCCGTGACACACACTCCAACAGGCTTGTTTCTTAATCAGGCTAACTATGCTCGTGATATACTTGAACGGGCGGATATGTTGTATTGCAAATCTGCCAAAACTCCCGTGGATACGAAATCCAAACTTAGTTCACGAGCAGGACCCGCGTATCATGATCCTTCATTTTTTCGCAGCATGGCCGGTGCTCTTCAATATCTGACATTTACTCGACCCGATATCTCTTACGCGGTACAACAAATTTGTCTTCATATGCATGCACCGCACGACGGTCATATGGGTGCTCTGAAACGCATCTTACGGTATATTCACGGGACAATTGATCACGGTATTTTTCTTAGCAAATGTCAATCCCGTTCTCTTGTTGCCTATACGGATGCAGATTGGGCGGGATGCCCCGATACACGGCGGTCAACTTCCGGATATTGTGTCTATTTGGGTGATAACTTGATTTCTTGGTCCTCCAAACGACAACCCACGTTATCACGGTCAAGCGCCGAAGCCGAATATCGAGGGGTAGCCAATGTGGTGTCTGAATCGTGTTGGCTTCGTAATCTCCTACTTGAACTTCATCACCCGATCCAAAAAGCCACCATCGTTTATTGTGATAACGTTAGTGCCATTTTTCTCTCGAGCAATCCCGTTCAACATCAAAGGACCAAACACGTTGAGCTCGATATTCACTTTGTTCGTGAATGTGTTGCCCGTGGTCAAGTTCGTGTATTTCATGTTCCATCTCGCTATCAGGTAGCCGACATCTTCACCAAAGGACTTCCGCTTGTATTGTTCAACGACTTTCGAGACACTCTCAACGTTCGTCCACCTCCCGTATCGAGTGCGGGGGAGTATTAGTCCACGGATATACACAGTCAACATTGACTTAGCATGTATTTAGTATCTATCTGTTTAGCATATATTTAGCTAGAGTTGAGTATACTTCCTAGTTTAGAGGATAGTTGGTTAGATTATCTCTGTATAAAATAGATGCACGATGTACTTGAAAAACATACAGAAAAATACAATTCAACAGAGAATTCATAATTCATATTACTTATAAATTTCCTATTCCAATCATCGAAGAACTCATAGATGAACTGAGTGGTTCGAAAGTATTTTCAAAGCTTGATCTTCGATCGGGGTATCATCAAATTCGTATGTTTGATGATGACATTGCAAAAACGGCTTTTAGAACGCATACGGGTCACTACGAATTTTTGGTGATGCCTTTCGGTTTAACAAACGCACCATCAACGTTTCAGTCCTTGATGAATGATGTATTCAGGCCCTATTTACGCAAGTACACGTTGGTTTTTTTCGATGACATACTTGTATATAGTGCAAGTCTTGAAGAACATGAGGAGCATCTGCGTTTAGTTTTGCAGACTATGCGTTCACATACTCTATTTGCTAAGAAAACAAAGTGTGTATTTGCTACTTCGGAGGTTGAATACTTGGGGCATATTATATCAAAAGATGGAGTTGCAACTGATCCAAAGAAAGTTGAAGCGATGGTAACATGGCCTGAACCGAAATCTCTTAAGCAACTACGTGGGTTCTTAGGGTTAACCGGTTATTATCGAAGGTTTATCAAGGGTTACGCTTCTATAAGCCAACCCCTTACAAGATTGTTAAAAAAGGATGCCTTCTGCTGGGATCAGGAAGCACAAACTGCATTTTCGGTGTTAAAGGTTGCGATGCAAAAAGCACCTGTTTTGGCTTTACCCAATTTCGAAGAGGAGTTTGTGGTCGAAACTGATGCATCAGGATATGGCATTGGTGCAGTTTTACAACAACGTGGGCACCCGATTGCTTACTTGAGTAAAACACTTTCCAAACGACATCAATCCTTGTCTACGTACGAAAAAGAATTTCTAGCTGTTATCTATGCTCTAGAACGTTGGCGTGGGTACCTATTAGATCGACACTTCAAAATTCAAACGGATCACGTGAGCTTGAAACATCTTTTAGATCAACGCATTTCAACTCCCACACAAATGAAATGGCTTCCAAAGTTGATGGGGTATGATTACGAAATCGTATATAAAAAGGGTGTTGACAATGGTGCCGCGGATGCTTTGTCACGAGTTGATCATGGAAGCCAATTGTTTACAATGTGTGTAACTTCCATCTTAACTGATATTGAAAACAAGGTGATGCAAAGTGTGGATAAAGATGTCGATTTGCAGCAGTTAAAATCAAAACTGAGTTTGGATCCTACTTCTTCAAGACACTATGCCATTATTAATGGCCGATTAACAAGAAAATCTCGAATGGTGGTTGGTAATGATTCACTGTTACGCAAAGCAATTGTTCAACACTTTCACGATGATGCTTGTGGAGGACATTCGGGGGTCAGTGCAACATTTCAAAAAGTTCACTCTTGTTTCTACTGGAAAAAAATGCGCACCTTTATTAAACAATACATCAGAGAATGTGTTATTTGTCAGAGATGTAAAGCCGATTTGAGCATGTACCCAGGTTTACTCCAACCACTTCCGATTCCCGAACGTATCTGGACCGATATTTCAATGGACTTTATTGAAGGTTTACCCTTGTCGGCGGGTAAAACGGTCATTTTTGTAGTGGTTGACCGCTTAAGTAAATATGCACATTTCTGTCCTATGGCGCATCCGTTCACAGCAGGTCACGTTGCCAAGGCGTTCCTTGATACCATTTATCGATTACATGGCTTACCTAAAGTCATTGTAAGTGATCGCGACAAAGTTTTCATGAGCTTATTTTGGAAAGAACTTTTCAAATTACTTAAAGTGAGCCTTCATTTCTCAACGGCATACCACCCACAAACAGATGGACAAACGGAAAGTGTTAACAAAGGATTGGAATGCTACTTACGATGTATGACTTCGGACAAACCAAAGGATTGGACACATTGGTTGTCTCTTGCCGAATATTGGTATAATACCAATTTCCATCATTCGGCTAACACCACCCCATATGAAATTGTCTATGGCCAAAAACCCCCTACCCCAATTACATATACTCCTGGAGAGAGCAGAGTTGAATTAGTTGATCGCACATTGACAGCTCGTGAAAATGCCATCTCAGTTTTAAAGTTTCACCTTCAACGTGCTCGGGAACGAATGAAAGTGTTTGCAGATCGTAAACGCACTGATCGAGTTTTTGCTGTTAACAATTGGGTATTTGTCAAGTTGCAACCCTATCGTCAAGTCACATTAAGAGGGGGAAAACAGCATAAACTCTCACCAAAATATTATGGACCATTTCGTATTCTCGAACGAGTGGGAGCTGTAGCTTACAAATTGCAATTACCTGATGAATCGCGCATTCATTCCGTATTCCATGTGTCTCAATTGAAACCTTATAAAAGTCAATCCCCACCTATTATGGGATGGTTAGCACAGGTCAATGACGATGGGCTCCTATCTCCTGTACCATATAAGATTCTGGAACACAAGTTGATGAAGAAACACAACAGAGGTGTCATCTATGTACTAATTCAGTGGCAAAATGGGAGTGTTGAGGATGCTACTTGGGAACCAGTTGATGACATTATTCAACGATTTCCAGCTTTTGATGTTTACTCTACTAATTCTTGAGGACAAGAATTGTTCAAGAAGGGGGGATTGTCATGGGTGCACGTGAGCTGCACGTGCAAGATTTAAAAAAAAAATGGTATCACATGCTTTCCACGTGACAACTTAGTCATCCTTCGTTTCTGTTTAGCCTCCACCAGAAGTAGTTAGCTTGTTCAGGTGTTAGATGTTAAATAACAGAAATTGTATCAGTTAGTAGTTAGTTTTGATTGTTGTAACAGCACTTTCCCTCTCTCAATTTCTGTAATAGTGATTCATGTACACTTTGGCTATTGATTTCGCAATTGTTCTTATTCTCGAAATTGCCCGATCATAGCTGTTGTAGTTACGATTTGATTGAACTAGGTTTATTGGCGACTTGACTGACTCTTAGAGCCTAAATTAAATTTCAGGCAGGATTTAAAACCCATGGAAATTTAATTTTACCATTTTCATGGCGTCTCAATTTTATTTTTTATTTTATTTTATTTTTTAAAAAACATTTTCCTACTTATTGGCCGGAGGTCCACTCGGAAGCAATCTCTCTATCCGTCGAATAGAGAGAGGGATGATTTTCTCTACTTTTGAGTGTGTTTTCACTCTAGGTGGAGAAATGACTTGACTATTCTCGGATAGGGGAAGGATTGTCTACATCTCACCTCCCCCATACACCACTTATGTGGTATTGGGTTTTGTTGTTGTTGTGGCTGTAGGTTTAATCAAATCAACAGCCATGAGTCATCATGCTTCAAGGGACCATTACCCCCAATACTATTTACAGTCCAATATATCTACACATACACTTGTACCAGGCATGAGATACACATTCATCCTTTTGACCTTATAACTTGTATTTTTCCTACTTTAGCAACTTCATCCCAACTACCCTATCAACTTTAAAATCTTCAGCTTCATTCAGGTCTTCTCACCTAGAGTATCCCATCTTTAAAAGGACCCGAATCCTTGATAAGCTCCGTAACAAGTTTTACCTGTTAAAAACACAGAATCCAACGAAATCAGCCGGAGTTCATATATCATCAATCTAATATTAGTCATTTCAATTCGCGCACTCAACTTGGTTATGATGAGTGAAATAAATTATAGTATGTTACTGCAGGAGTGATAAAATAATGCATTTAAATGTTACAGACACAGTTAGCCTCATGACGCGATTTTAAAAGGTAGAGTTGTTTTATAAGATAAAAACAAGGTTACCTGATCTGTTTCTCGGGACAAGAAGTTGCCAATGACTTGCCTAAAGCCTTCATCAAGTAAATAATGGCAGCTGTAAGTGGTAACAGGCAGGTAACCCCGTTGAATTTTGTGCTCCCCTTGAGCTCCTGCCTCTACTTTTTTAAGATTCAGCTCAATAGCAGCTTCTATTGCCTGTATTATTAAACAAAACCCTAGAATTAGCAATTGAACTTGTGACCCACTTACTTATAAGTAAATGGGTCAACTGGGGTTTATGTATCCTCACTAACGATCCAAACTGCAAACAAGTAAAATAAAATGCTACAAAAGGAAGCACATTGCACCCCGGCACCTGTTACTGTTACGGTAACTATTACTATTATTATCTTTCATTTAAAAAATTATGATTAGACAGAAATTAATAATATTAGAGAGGCCTGAAACGTTTTGATATTTATATAAAATATACAACCCACCCATTTAGCCGCCTCACTAGTCATGCAAGCAATACGCACACACCATTGTTCTCTAATGTAACACGTTATTGAATTCTTATGATCAAACGGTCAAACCCATACCTGATAGTAGCATGCTTCAAAATGTAAACTTGGATAATACACTCGTGGTAAACATCCCCATAACCGCCCATATATAGTATCTCCTCCAATAAGATTAAGGGCTCCAGCAACCACCTCATCACCTTCCTCGGCGACAATTAGCATTACATTATCCCCCATCTTTGACCCCATGATATGAAAAAAATCTCTTGTTAGATAAGCAGTACCCCACCTAAATGAATAACATAATCATTAAGAATAATATTTCGATGGAACTTTCGCCAAAATATATATTCTTTCCGCCCAACATAAAGGAGTACACTTTAGGATTCAATATGAATTTGAAGGGAAAACGTTGCCCATAGTTATTTATAGAAGTTATGAAATAAAAGATTGAAGGATGAGTTATATGTACTTAACTTGTTGTCTGTAGTGTTCCTGTAGAACGTATAAAACGTCTCCCAGTGCTTGGCCTGTTGGTGTAAGAATAGACAAAATAAGATCGAGATTTTATGCAAGGGAAATTATAAATTGTGAATTTTACTGGAGATGCATCAAATCTATTTTGAACTATTCAAGAACGGTGAAGGGAAAGATAAACATCATAGTACACCTTAATTTCGTGACCCCGTAGCCGCTTCATTGTAAGATTTTGAGCAGGTATCTGCAAAAAAAGAGTATTTTATTACAACTTTAATTCTTAGTTGTAAGAAGAGTTAAATTGGCCCCACATGCCCAAACATAGGCATGTAGAACTTGTCTTAGGCATCATGAAAAACTATAACATGTTGAATAAACCTACCTTCTTACGCTCTTGCCGAATATTTTTTCTTTTGCTTTGCTTCATGTCCATCAAGAAATCATCAAAACTGTTAGTGTGAAAAAACACTGTCAATGGGCCATAAGGAATTTTTGCATGAAAGTAGCTGATTGACAATTGGGATCAACATTGTCAATATACATATATAAGTATATAATGTTTGTATAGTAAATAACAAATACTAAACTTAAAGCTTATATCAACCTACAACATTCAGCGTCATGTTTTCTCCTATCATACTCCTCAATGAAGAAAAATGAGAGTACAATAGTAGATACTTTTTGTAACTGATAGTCTAATATATGTTACATACGCACTTTTTGTAATTTCGGTTTTCCCAGTGATACTGCATACCAGTCCTCTGCAAAAACCCTTTGTCCTTCAACGCATGCCATTCGCTTTCAGAAGAAAATGTTATGTGTAATGATGACACTTGAAACTGTCAAAATGCAACTGCAAACTCAAAATTGGCTCATGCAATTACATCTACGAAAATGCCAGGTTACTACATAGACGATATGAATGGCAGATACTAAAAATATCAGGTTACAATGATAATACCTTCATGGCCAAATCCTTCATAGCAGATACTAAAATGTTAAATACTTGATCTTTATATGGAGTGTTACGCACTAAGATCCTTGGACCAGGTACTGGAGTAAAAGGCACACAACATTGTAGCTTTGGGTAATACCTTGACCCGTACCGGTAGTAGGCATCAGCCCATGAATGGTCAAAAACATATTCACCGTATGAATGACTGTGATTAGAAATAAGAAGATATGAGGTGTCTACAGATATGCACATCTTCATAAACCAATAAGGAAATTGCATGTAAAAACCTTTTAAGATAGAGTGGGATCACTCCCAGGATAGTTTTATTTTCGTCCTGTGCAACTATGTGTCGAGGAAGCCATCCTGTTTCCTAAACTACCATCAAACATAAATGCAATGAGTATTGCATTTTTTGTAGAAACAACCTTGAATAAAATAAAAGAAACGAGTTTTCTCTTTAAACTTGTTATAAAGTGATGACAAATAAAATTGATAGTTTATGTATTGATTCAAAGATGGCAAACAACTTTGACAAAATAAAGAGACAGAAATGAACTTACATAAATCCAGTATGGAATCAATCTTACAGGAAATTAACTGTTAAATGCATGATTACCCCTCACCTTAGGTCTAAGTTTATATAACATGATAAATGGGATATATACAGAGAGTAAATACATTCTTAAAACAATATGAACATTATAATTTGTAAGGAGCTTACCTTCACTGCAGAACGTGACTCTTCTAAACTCGAGAGAAAGCCATGAGAAAGAAAGGGATTGAACTGTTCGGGTCCAGTCGCATCGAGACTGCATGCATCCCATTCCTTTGATGAAACTTCCAAAATCGAAGAGACAACAGAAACTGATATGTTTTTAGTTTTCTCTGTGTCTGCTGAATCTTCCTAAATCACAAAGTACATAAGTGCACGCGTATTAATGGAAAAAATTTGGAAACAATGGCTCTCATATGCACCAACATTGATTATAAGCGATAATAATTACAGACCTTGGCGTTAATCTTTGTCGATGTGAAGTTGTCTAACGTGAGATACACGTCAGGAGGATCCACTGCCTTCTTAGATTCCCAGAACAACGCCTTTATTCTAGATGCTTGATTGGTTATACGAGCGTCTTTTCTACATGACAATCCCTATAGTTTAAAAGCATGAAGCACTTTACTAAAACAGGAAACAAAAACAATGCTCGAATGCTCTTCAATAAGCTCTCCCCAAGTTTATGAATAAGTTTTAAAAACAAATTTTATGTTCATAGAAAAAGAATAAAGATTATGCCATGAGAAGTAAATACGCGAGGCAAAATTCTCAAAACCTTGTTTTCTGTAACAATGTAGGGAAACTAGTTTTATGGAGAATATAACATCCAGATAAATCAACTACTAATTCAATAATAAAAAAGCTAAAAATAAAAAAAAAAATGAAATATGATAATAAAAGCATACATAAAACATCCAATAACAGACCACTTTTATACTACATTATAATTGAATTGCTTTATTTTTTCAGTAGATCATTAATTAATGATCGAAAATATTGAAAATGACACATACTACTCGATTCAATTAGTCAGTTATACAGATAAACTACTTCCGAAATCAGCATCGAATTTGAAATTGAAAATGAAATTCAGCTTGTATCATTCAGTCTATAGTGAAGTTGAGTGAACCAGATGTCAAATTATATCTAATCAACAGTATACGTAGACAAAATAGCAGAATACTGATCAATCATATCGAACATAATTGCAAATTTGCAATCTATCTATAGTTACTTGAATCACAAAGCGAACGAAGCTACGATAAACTCGATTTAATCGATATAGTGTGATTATATATAGATATAGGTATAGATATAGATAGACATACATATGTAATTGATATTGATAGTGGTAAATATAACAAAGCGATGATTACTTACATGATTAAAAGAAGCGATGTGACCTAGAAACGGTGACGGACGTACAACGATAGCCATGGCCGTTGCCATGACTTTGGGGATCGCTTGTGACTCGGTTTTAGTGAACACGCGAGTGAGCTACTACTTGTGTGGGTTATGTTGCGACACCACACCAGTGCGCTGAGAAAATAACAATATGTTTATGTTTATTTACTTTTAGTTACGATCCACGTCCGGTATAGTTTCTAGTTTCTACCATGGTTTAATTCATTGATAGGTGTAAACGAGCCTAACTACTTTCTTTCAAATTCTGAATGATCGAACTTAATTAAATATATGAATTGAGAGCTATTTGAGATGAGAGCTCGACTCGTTAAAATCTCAATTTGAGTCGAGCCTAAATAAATTTGAATTCGAGTTTTAACTTATTTTAAATCTAGTTTAGTAAATAAGTCCGAAGCTCGAGTTTCATATCTCGAGCTCCCACGAATCTAACAAACGAGCTTTTTAGTGATATACACCAAATATTTTTTTTTCTAATATTGAAATATATAACAACAACATAACCCAATCCTACGATCTGGGGTATGGGAAGGTGAGACGTAGACAATCATTCGCCTATCCTTGAATAGAGAGCAGTCATTAATTCACTCAGAGTGAAACACTCTAAGAGTAGAAAGTTGTTTCTCCCTCTGATCGACGGATAAAAAGATTGCTTCTAAGAGGACCTCTGGCCAAAAGAAGAAAGTAAGAATAATAATAATAATAATAATAATAATAATAATAATAATAATAATAATAATAATAATAATAATAATAATAATAATAATAATAATAAAGAGACGCCATGAAAAAAGTAGAGTCGAATTTCCACGAATTTTAAATCATGTTCGGAGTTCAATTTAGGCTCTAAGCGGCAGTCAAGTTGGCAATAACTTGTCGTTTGCCGTTTACTCATTTAATAGAGCCGTATACATAAAAAAAAATGCTACACTAAAAGAACAATAAGCATATAAGACCACATACCAACAGACATAAACCAACTAAGCATACATGTCTACCTACATAAAGCTACATATATACATACATGCAAAAAACATACATACATACATAAATCCGTACCATACATACATACATGGAACATACATGCGTACCTACATACACATACATACATACACACATACACGCCTACAAACATACATGCATACATACATACATACATATATACATACATACATACATACATACATACATACATATGAATAACGAACCTACCTACATACTTATATACATACATACATACACATACATACATACATACATACATACATACATACATACATACATACATACATACATACATACATACATACATACATACATACATACATACCTAGTCCTATGTAAGCCTATAAACATACACATACATACATGCAAAACGTATATACGCACATACAAACATCCATAAACATTCCTACATAGATACATACATAGTCATACATAAACTTATAAACATACACATACTTGCATGCAAACATATATGCACATCACATACAAACATAAACATACTTACCCAAAAACAAACATACATACATAAACATGCGTACATATACATACATCCAAACATACACATACATACATGCACACACATACATACACATACCACAAAGATACATAAATGACTCTACATGAAGATACATACATACACAAACAAATACACATATACCACTTTAAAAGAAGACACATACACACATACCCATAAACACACCTACACACATACATACCACAACCTACTCATCTATTCTAATTCTAGTCCTCCACACATTCTTATCAGAAGTCATGTCCTTGGTCAATAAAAGCTCCTTCAAGTCGAGCTTTATTCTATCCTCCCACCTATGAGTAGGTCTACCACTTCTTCTTACACCATCAACCGTAAGTGCTTCGACTCTCCTCGCCTCCTCATATGCCCAAACCATCGAAGCCGTTCTTCTCTTAGCTTGTCGATGATGCTCCTCACTTGCAGGTTCTTCCTAAAGACACTATTTGGAATCATATCCAACATGGTTTTACCGCATGTCTACCTAAGCATCCTCATCTCATCCACCTCCATCCTTCTCTCTTGCGCCTTCGTTATTGGCCAACACTTTGATGTATAACATGGCATGTCTAATTGCCACCTTGATGAATTTCCCTTTCAGCTTAAGGGTTTGATTCAGGTTATTTGAAGCGTATAAGTAGAAATTAGTCTGGAAAACATTTAAAATAAGCACATAGGACCTAGATATACTAGTCACAGTTCATGAAATCATCAAACATCAAATCAAAGTGAAATTGTACATATTTCGGTAAAGCAAGCATTTTCTGAAATTATTAGTAATTCGGAGTTTTCGGTACAAGTGTGTTTTCGGTATTGACTTGTTAACCTATTTATCGGGACCAAAAATTTTAACCTAATGACACACTAATTATCGAAAATGGGCCTGATTTTGCTTAAGCCCATTGGGCTTTTCTGGTCTTTGCCGAAAACACTGATTTCCCTTACAACAAAGAATTTAAAACTTTAAAATAAAATCAAAATGATCTAACTTTTAAAATAAAGATTCTATTTGCACATTTATTTTAATCACACTTTTCCAAAAAATGTTTTTCCTTTTATCCTAAGGAAAAATGAAATTAAAATTTGCTTAATACCAAACAAGTTTTTGGGTCACCGCGCTTCGCTGCGATTGAAGTGTGATTGATCATGTAAGAGCTTTTAACGGATATTGTTTGTAAATGTCTTCGTAACGTTTTTTTCATACATAATAATATGTTTTCATTTAAATTAATTTAACAGTAGTGAGGCTAACGTAACCCATAAAACAATAGGTATGTAAAAATTATTTTTTATAAAAGGTAATTGGGAATTGAACACCTGACCACTCCAATGATACACGCTCATCCATGAAAAATATTGGTTTATAAGTAGAGCATTATATATTTTAATATCTAAAAATATTGAATTTTCAGAATTGCTTTAAAAATTAAACCCAACGGGATTGAACCCATGACCCCTCAAATGCCAGCAACCTTTGTAACCACTGTTCCATGAGTCACTTTTTTGTTAAAATTAGAAACATATGTATTTATCATCTGAAACTATGTGTTTTCAAAATAGGAATAGTGGGTCAAAGTTGCTGGGGTCCATTTTTATTAAGTGGGAGAAGCAATTCCGCATGTGCCATTGTACTTTGTTGTTACTACTTTACCCCTCAAATTAGGTGTTATTACAATTGTAGGATAATTCAACAGTGGCAATCAAAAATTTCCAATTATCCTATATACTAAAACACAGCCAGAAATTCGTCGTTTCAGTTGTTTCGGATTGTCGTTATTAGTTTGCGCTCACACTACAATCGGTCCCTCAACTTTGGCTCTATTTACACAACGACCCCTCAGGTTTACATTTTTCCAGGGGTTGAAAGTGTAAATATATAATTTTATTAAAATAGAAGAAACTAATTCCACCCGAATTTTTAACGGGCCCTATCTTCTTGCTCTGTGCGAATTAAATTTTTCCGAGACCACCGTTCAACTCGAAATAATTTTACGAACACAACGCGACTAACTATACGCAAAACGGACATCGTTAAAAAAACACTAAATATTTCAGGCTATATTTCATACATATATATACGCGTACAACAAACAACCCAACCTATTAGATATATTAGGTACCAAACAACGTATATCCAAATTCGAACGCACGTTGAATACAACCGCAGCAACGCGCGGTCGAATTTTTTTCTAGTTGAATATATATACAATGTATGTTATTTTGAGGGGACGGGTTGTATACTGAATTATATACAAACCTCTTTTGTGAGAATGGTTGTATACTGAATTATATACAAACTTCTTTTATGAGAAGGGTTGTATACTGAATTATATATAAACCTCTTTTTAATCTTTTGATTCTTTCCGGCTTAAGTTCATACGAGCAAGTCGTCAGATTGTTAGTATCAATCCTCATTAAACTACTACAGACTCTTAACTCATACATATTGATGATTACATAGCTTTTGGTTCCTTAGACATATTTTATGCTAAGTTGCTTTATAGACAAGGTCCACACATGTGATCGCACGAATTTTTGTTAGTCAATTTCATTACAGTTATTTTGGCAACTTGCCGTCACTACTCGCTTATATTTATGGCCAAATTGACGAGATAAGAGTTTAAAGTTGAAGCGACTCGTCCTAATCCATAAGGACGAATACAATAACATATGGTTACATTGCGAGGTATTTGACCTCTATATGATACATTTTACAAACATTGCATTCGTTTTTAAATGACAACTTTCATTTCATAGAAAGTTAAAAGACATGCATACCATTTTATAATATCCAAACTATAAATGACCTAATCTGTCATTTACTTAGTAATAATCCTGATTGAACTCAATGACTTGAATGCAATGTCTTTTGAAATATGCCATGAATGACTCCAAATAATATCTTTAAAATGAGCAAATGCACAGCGGAAGATTTCTTTCAAACCTGAGAATAAACATGCTTTCAAGTGTCAACCAAAAGGTTGGTGAGTTCATTAGTTTATCATAATCAATCATTTCCATAATTTTAATAGACCACAAGATTTCATTTTTCATAAATAATATTACACTCGCAAGTGTATAAAAATCATTCATATGGTGAACACCTGGTAACCGAACTAACAAAGATGCATATAGAATATCCCCCACATACTTGCAAGTATGCTATATAATGACAATCGCAATCACCATAATAAATCGAAGTACTAAAGCATTCCATTTTCCAAAATGGGGTTTGTTAGGCCCATAGATATATCTTTAGGATTCGCGTCAATTATGGGTCATTTTCCTAATTCTTAGGCTACCAAACTAAAAGGGGTGATATTCAATTTCGATAATCCAACCATAGAATGTAATTTTTGAGTACTTGTGTCTATTTCGTCAAACATTTATAAAACAGCGCATGTATTCTCAGTTCCAAAAATATATATTGCAAAAACATTTAAAAAGGGAGCAAATGAAACTCACAATAATGTATTTCGTAGCAATAATGCAAATGACGGCACTGAACAAGTGCAGGGTTGGCCTCGGATTCACGAACCTATATTAAGTATATATATATTTATATGTTGGTCAATATTTGTCTAACACTTTAGGTCAGGTCATAGTGTATCACAATCCTAATGCTCGAGATTATCATGCAAAAGTCAACAAAAGTCATCTAATCCAAAAAAATGACTTTCAAAAATTATATAACATAAATATAGTCGTTTTATATATTTACATATATCTATCAGATTTTATTAGAGTAATTAATAAAAGTCATTTGTTAGTAAAAATTTATATTTAAAATTTATATATGATAAAAATATAATTTTATATATCTTAAATAATAAAATTTATAAAGTTCACTTAATATCATAAAAATATAGTGATATGTAATATTAATGTAATTATATTACGTGTGGTAAAAATATATTTGTATCACATATTTATTTGATAAAATAATATTGATAATAATAATAATAATAAGTAAAATTTGTATTATTTTGTAATAATAATAATTATTATTATTCTACTAATAATAATAACAATATTTATTTTTACTAGTGATGATATCAACTTTAATTAAATGATAATTCTAATCATGATAATTTTTAATAATAACGATACTTGTTAATATTAACTGTAATAATAATAACGTTTTATATATATATAAAATAATTCTATTCACAATGATAATTTTTAATAATAATAATACTAAAATGATAATAAAAATGATATTTTATAATAACAATGATATTTCTATTGAAAATGATAATCTTTAATAAAAAGATGGTTTTAATATAAATGATACTTTTAATAATAATAATAATAATAATAATAGTGATAAAAAACAATGGAAACGATATTTTTCTCTTAAATCAATATCTTACAATATTTTAATTTCATCATGATACTCATACTCATTATTTTCTAATTAATTTTAATGATAATGATACTAATAATAATAAATATTATAATAACATTAATGATAATACTAATAACTATTTTAATGATAATAATAATAATAATAATAATAATAATAATAATAATAATAATCATCTTAATGACAATAACGATAGTAATACCAATAAAAATGAAAATTTTTAATGGTAATACTTATAACGATAATGATAATAATAATAATAATAATAATAATAATAATAATAATAATAATAATAATAATTAGATAATAATAATAACGAGGATAATAACGATGATAGTAATAATAATAATCATTTTAACAATAATACTTAAAATTAATAATAATTCAATTGATTATATCTTTTAATCCGTTTATCGAAACCATACGCTTTCTAAATGAAAAGTAATTAATTTTTCGCCAGCTTTCCAACGACATGCATACCATATACCTTATCTCAGTAGCATATGTATCAAATTCGTGATTTATCATAAACTATTTAACGACAAAATTAAACATACAAGCATGCATAATCATATATACTCGAGCACTAGTCAGAGATACACTATTAATATATAAAAGATAAGATATGAATACTCGCGTATCAATATTGTGATTCAATATTGCAGGAAAGTACGTAGACGCAACGGAGATGATGAACACTAGTTTGACCTCACCAACAATACCCCCGAACAATATCCATAACCTCCATACCTATAACCCATAATTTCCCTAGCTTCATCCCGCTCGAAAAACTCGTTTGAAATTACTCGCTCATAACCTCGTCGTAGTATTTTATGTAATATACTAATAATAATAATACTTCTAATTATAATAATAATAAGATTAATAATAATATTAATCTTAATAATAATAATAATAATAATAATAATAATAATAATAATAATAATAATAATAATAATAATAATGTAATTAATAATGATATTACGGAGTATCAGTAGATAGATAGATGAAAAGAATGAATTGCAAAACTGAAATCGTTCGACTTATAAAGGGACTTGGTCTCACTTACTGATAGTGCTTCAAATGATCATATATTTAGTTGCAATATCATTCCAATATGTAAAGTTTTTAGTTGTAATTGTTCTATATTTAAGTTGTAATCATTTAAATAAATAAGTGCGAAGACAAAAGGCGAAAACGAAGATTTGAAGACGAAAACGTCCAAAATGATCAAACGTACAAGTTAAACTCTAAGTGATACTAATTATCGATGAATAACGTCTAAATATTGATAAGAGTACAAGTCGCGGAACACATAGTACAAGATATTAAAGCATACGAAAAGGCATTTGAAAAATCGGAACTGAGACATAATATATATATATATATATATATATATAATTCATAATAATAATATAATATAATTATCAATATAATATAAAAATATAATAAATAAAGAATCACATGAAAGATTGCTCCGTTTGAAATTCATGGCATCCACTAAAATCAACAAGTTGCAATTATTATCACCTAATAATCAAAGTACTACAGTGCCAATATTTAGCTATAAATACGGAGGAAATTCAGCATTCAGAGGACACCTTACACCATCTAACCTCAATTCACCCCCTCTGTAATATATATATATATATATATATATATATATATATATATATATATATATATATATATATATATATATATATATATATTAGTTTAGTTTTATATTAGTTAGTTTAGGTAATGTAACGGTTAATTTACGGGTTTTGAAGTCGAAGTTCTGTCCGTGTAACACTACGCGATAAATAATCATTGTAAGTTATGTTCTCCTTTTTAAAATTAATGCCTCGTAAATAAGCATAATTATTTTATTTCATATTTTAATATCGCAATTTTATATATCTTCATTTAAATATCGTTAATTATTTTACGCACTTTAATTATCGTCATTTATATTTACGTTTGACTTAAAATCGATAAACCGGTCATTAAACGGTAAACCCCCTTTTATATATTATTACTATAAATAATTATATATATTTTGTACAAATATAGTTGTTTAAAATATAGTGTAAAATAAGTCGTCTCCCTGTGGAACTAAACGGACTTACTAAAAACTATACTACTCTACGATTAGGTACACTGCCTATAGTGTTGTAGCAGAGTTTAGGTATATCACATCTGTAAATAAATAAATTAAAACTTGTGTAATTTGTATCGTATTTCGTAGTAAAAATAATAGTATTTTCGTACGCCTCCGCTGCATCATCAAGTTTTTGGCGCCGCTGCCGGGGAGTACGTGAAACGCTATATTTTTAATCTATATTTGTAAAAATATAATTATATTTAAGTTAAAAAAATTAAAAAAAACAAAAAAAAAAAAAACTTTGGCCCCTTTATTAACCTTGACAGTTCCCAATAGCCACCTTTATTATTTCATTGTTTTATGTTCCATCGTGCATAAACTTTTTAGTTATAAGGACTAATTTAAAACTCTTGAATTGATTGAAGTTTGCTGGAGGTAATTATAGCCACAAGCTAAAACATGGAATAATATAATATTATATAATATAAAAATAGCATAAATAATAAAATTAAGATAATTAGTTTTTACACTTACTTTTCTATTTTTAGTTTTATTAAAATAATTAGTTTTATTCGACTGCCTTTTGAGGTAATTTGATCATAGATGAACGGCTAAAATTTTAGTAATGTCCTTTTAGTGCTAAAAGAACGTGGACAACTTTTAGTTTATTTTAGTCATGTTAATCATAATGTTATCTGACCGTGTTTTTTATTTTTGTTGTATGTAATCATTGATGCACACTAGTAGCTTCTTGGAATCTAAAGTCTCTACGTATGCTAGTGTTATCCTATAAAAATAATAATAATATTGTTTTAAGATTTTGTCTATAAAATTAAAAAGTGTTTTTATTTTAAGTTTTATTACCTTTAGATTTTTAGACTATAGTCGCAACTTTTAGTTTTAAGTTTTTAGACGCTAAGCTTTAGACGTAAAACTTTAGTTCTTTTGTTTTTCGACGTTTATTTTTCAACTTTTTATTTTTCGACGCACTTTTTCTTTTTCATTTCTACACGCTAGTTTTTAAATTATTAAATTGCGAAGAAAAATTATCGTAAGCAATTAAATCAATAGACACCAATTTTCTGGTTCGTAGTAATAGTTGAATTTGTTAATGGCGAGTTGTGGATTTTCCGATTTAAAGGATCATGGCTACTTGCTACATCTTTTGGCTATTCGAAACGTGGGCAAAAATCGGAAAAGTCTATTTCTTTTAAATTTAGTAATAAGTGTATAATGGAAAATCTTGACAATATTTTGGAAACTCTTTCTGACATCCTAAATCAATTAAATCAATACTCTCAAACTGGTGTTGATGAAAATTCGTTCGGTCAATCTTGGATCACGAATTACGAAACAATAACTGGTTGTGAAATCTGTGGAGATTATCATTCAACATGGGTATGTTATTATTACGTTCCTATAGAAAATTATGCACCCATGAAACCGGAATGGAATAATTATGAGGAATACAATTCAAATTGGGATTATTCTCAAGAATATATCCAAACTCAACAACCAGAGGACGAGGAAAATTATGTGTCTGAATTTTTTTTAGATTATATGAAAATCAAACTCGAAGAATTTGACGCTCAAAATGAACAGATAAGAGAGTTTGCAAATTGGCATGATGAAACTCTATCAGACTACACACCTGTTGATCTGAGGAGTCATGGCAAGAAAATCTCATACATCGAATTTTGTTGAATTCGAGAGCTCTGAAATCACCAATTATCCCGATGATACTTTTTATTCAGTTTTACCAATTTCACAACATACCAACACATTAGCTATATCGATAAAATCATCGATTCATCAATGGATGAAGAAGAAGTAAGGGTGACAAATTGGTACACTTGGAAAAACGATAACGTTGAAAATTTTACCCCCGAGACTAAAGTGGTGGGACCGATAAGGACCGTTAAAGAAGAAGAATTTGCTTCGATCCCGAAATTCACCATTCCACAACCTTCCAACCCAATATTCTCAATAGATGAGTCATTTACTGAAGATGAACTACGAGCTGTAACAGATATTGACACCTCGGATTTCACCCAATTGGGTAATAGAGGTGAAAACTTTGATTCCGAGAATGAACGGAAGGAAATGTTAGGAATTGTCCACCCTAAAGAAATATGTATGTCGGTATATAACGATCCATTTGACCAAGAACCAGAAAATAGACATATCCATTTACTAAAAGCTACACTTAAAAAAGAATTAAGTAGTGACGATCGGGTGGGTCTAAACTTTAAAACCATTGATATATTATACACCACCCGAGATGTAAATAACTGGCTCACTATTTTAATTCGTGGAACTCATTCTACCGACTTCACATGTCGTCAGCTAAGTGTGGGGAAGTCTAACCCCACTTAACGTTAAATTCGGGGGTTCGGGTTAGTGCATAACTCGTTAATAAACATGCATGATAAGTTACGGTAAAATACGTATTTTTAAAGATTAGCAAACAGTTCAAAAAAGCAACCATTTTTGAAGAAAAACATGTGTGATAAAACAACAAAAGGAATGAACGATGAGACGCCATCTATCATTCGACGAGCTTTGAAATTACAAACTGGGTATTTTTAATCATTTTTCTACACTAATCACCCTTATGAATTTTTAATTATAGTCTGATTTCATACAAATGAGGGCATTGCATGATCTCAAGTGTGGGGAAGGGTTATAAATTCTCTCGAGTTTATACTTGGTTTATTTTCTAAATTTTATGAAAATTTGTAAAATTTTCAAATAAATGAATTCAAAATCATGTTTATACATATTTATGAACGATAAAACTAGGTGATAATACCGAAATTATTGTTACCCTAAAAAGAGGACATAAATTGAGAAACAACTAAAACGCTTGAATTTATTTATTAAGATATAAAAAGACACATGAAAAAAGCCAAGTATGGGGAGAATGTACCAAGTTATTCAATTAAAAACTATATATCACATATTTCTGTAAAGTTATTGCAGGTGCTTTTGTTTTGGACTATATTAATCAGTTTTACTCGGTTTATTGTAAAACATTTGAAAGAAAAGATGGATCTACACGATGAATTAATTCCATCATTAAAAGAAAGTAAAGTCTTTCGAAAAAGAAATGCGCTTCTTAATTTAGGTCAAGAAGTTTTCATCCAGACCAGTTGTAGAGTCTACGAAAAATCATGAAAAGTTTTCTCGAAAATCAGTTGGAAATCCACCGACCTCAGCATCAAACAGGGTTGCCAAGTGGTCAGACTTATCCTAACCATGAGAGGATTTGCTCGTAAAATGGGGAGGGCGCCGTGCAAATTAGCTTGATAAGACTAATGAATCAGACCCCCAGAAAGGATAATCTCCTTAAAGATTAAAAATCAGCATTTAAGCCTGATATTACTCAATCTTTGAGATTGACCTTAAAGATTGAGAATTACAAACTCATGGAATTCAATGATATCTAAACTCGAGCTTGAACGAGAAAATATTTTGATCAAATTAAAACCGATTTGTTTTTTGAAAACCTATTTTGAATGCGTTCATTACCATTGAACGTAAAATCCTGAGAATTCATCAGAATTCATTAGTTCACCTGAATCAAATCGGGTGTCAACCGTAAGAACGGTGGTTGCATAGCATGGTCGAAGACAGGACCTTGTGGCAGACCGAAAGATTATAGGGTGAACTTTACTATTTCTCCTACAAAGGATAGTAATTGCATCCAACACGTTTTTGGACCATGAACATCTGCATGTCATTAGACATTGCCTTAACAGTTGCTTGTTCAACGCTTTCCTTTACAACCGGACGGTAGTTTACCGAAAAGTAATATACAGGACAAGTATACTGGACGTGTTGCTTTTCTAATACAAGGTTAGCAAGTGGGTGACACAAAACCACAAGTTTTAAGCTAAAATTTTAAAATCTGAAACCCACAAAACCTACAAAAATATTTTGCAAACACCGGTGAAGGGTTATTCCGGAAAACTTATCTAGGGTAAAAGCTAGAATGAATTTTCAAAAGATCAAATGTTTTCATAAAGATCCAATTTCTTAAAAGATTTAAATTTTCATAGTCATGTGGGACTGTAAACCACATTGTTACTATCATTGTTCATACCGATGTATCAAAATCACTGATGTATAAAGTGTGAGAATAAAAAAAGTGATTCGAGTGAAGTGTGATTTAATTTCAAGTTCTGTATTGCTTGAGGACAAGCAACGTTCGCACCAAATGATCATATATTTAGTCGCAATATCATTCCAATATGTAAAGTTTTTAGTTGTAACTGTTCTATTTTTAAGTTGTAATCGTTTAAATAAATAAGTGCGAAGACAAAATGCGAAAACGAAGATTTGAAGACGAAAACGTCCAAAATGCTCAAGCGTACAAGTTAAACTCCAAGTGTTACTAATTATCGATGAATAACGTCTATATATTGATAAGAGTACAAGTCGCGGAACGCAAAGTACAAGATATTAAAGCATACGAAAAGGCGTTCGGAAAACCGGAACCGAGACATAAACCGAGAATCCACGTACAAGTCAACGGAGCTAAAATTACAAGTCAGCTATGCACAAGAATATAATATAATATATATATATATAATTCATAATAATAATATAATATAATAATCAATATAATATAAAAATATAATAAATAAAGAATCACATGAAAGATTGCTCCGTTTGAAATTCATGGCATCCACTAAAATCAACAAGTTGCAATTATTATCACCTAACAATCAAAGTACTATAGTGCCAATATTTGGCTATAAATACGGAGGAAATTCAGCATTCAGAGGACACCTTACACCATCCAACCTCAATTATCTCCCTCTGTAATATATATATATATATATATATATATATATATATATATATATATATATATATATATATATAAAATATTAGTTTAGTTTTATATTAGTTAGTTTAGGTAATGTAACGGTTAATTTACGGGTTTTGAAGTCGAAGTTTTGTCCGTGTAACATTACGCGATAAATAATCATTGTAAGTTATGTTCTCCTTTTTAAAATTAATGTCTCGTAAATAAGCATAATTATTTTATTTCATATTTTATTATCGCAATTTTATATATCGTCATTTAAATATCGTTAATTATTTTACGCACTTTAATTATCGTCATTTATATTTACGTTTGACTTAAAATCGATAAACCGTTCATTAGAAGGTAAACCCCCTTTTATATATTATTACTATAAATAATTATATATATTTTGTACAAATATAGTTGTTTAAAATATAGTGTAAAATAAGTCGTCTTCCTGTGGAACGAACCGGACTTACTAAAAACTATACTACTCTACGATTAGGTACACTGTCTATAGTGTTGTAGCAAAGTTTAGGTATATCCCATCTGTAAATAAATAAATTAAAACTTGTGTAATTTGTATCGTATTTCGTAGTAAAAATAATAGTATTTTCGTACGCCTCCACTGCATTATCACCTACCCCCTCATGCGATTGCATGAGGTTGTGAGGGAATACTCATGCACTCGCATGAGCCATGTACCTAGCTCACATTCATGAATTTGTAAGCTGCCGACACCTTAATAATATTAATATATAATATATTTAATCTTTAGAATTAATTAAATATTATATTATATTCTTGTGCATAGTTGATTTGTAATTTTTGCACCGATGAATTGTACATTGACGCTCAACTTACGTACCGATTCCGGTTTTTCGAACATCCTTTCGTACGCTTAGAAAACTTGTACTTTTCGTTTCGCGACACGTACCTTTATCAATAATTAGACTTATTTCCCCAATAATTATACTAATTGAAATGTAACTTATTTATTTGAGTGTTTTGGTCATTTGCTTCTATAAATCGACGTCTCGTTATATATACATATGATAATTTAAATCAAAACGTTTTGTATCTAGTTAATATTATGTTTAATCACTTTGAAATATATATATATATATATATATATATATATATATATATATATATATATATATATATATATATATTCTCAAAGAAAAATATAAGTTTGTACATATTATATAGGATTGAAATATTTATTTAATAAAATTATATTTTAGTTTTTCAAAAGTAATTATATTTCAAAGTTCATTTATAATCGTTTAAATAATAGAAAAATATTATGTCGCATCACGTTTATATTTTTGAAACAATATATATATATATATATATATATATATATATATATATATATATATATATATATATATATATATATATATATATTCATATATATATTCATAATACAAAGCTTTTAATTAAGTTCCTCAAAATTCATAAATCGCTTATCTTGTAAAATGTTTTAATAATAAAGTTCTTTTTAAACTAAAAACATTTTTTGTAAGTTTGAAACTAATTCAAATAAATATGATAACTTTGTTTTCCAAAACTAATTATATTTAAAAAAAACATTTTGTTAAAAGTTTAAAATAATGAAAATCGTTATATCATAAAATGTTTTAGAAAGGTAAAATCATATATGACACATAACTGGTTTCAAGTTTTTAAATCATCGTTTGTTGGTGAAGCATAAGATAAGTCCAATGGTTAATTAAATATATGAAATCATTTAATGTAAAACGTTGATTTACTTAACTTGTCAATATCCAACATCTAAGTTATTTACACTACACGTTCTTACTTTCACATTAAATAAAATGAATGTTATAATAATTATCTTATCACAGTCACGGGGAAAATATTGGAAATTAAACAGAATCTCCACTAGTCCTTGTCTAGTTCTCGTTAATTGACACATTTGTTCTTACTTGTAAATCACATTACCATTTTCCGAATATAGTTAAAAAGAACAGATTTCTTAAATCATAGTGGACCTCATAACAGAGACCTGTAATCATAATCACAATGTGTCTGATAATTCAATCATTTGATATTATCTTTTAATTCTGTCGATAAATATATTAAACATATATTGAAACAAATGCGTTCATGTAAAGTATTATACATCTAATACTTTGTTAACGTTTTTAATTAATATAACTATATTATATATATACGCACACACACACACACATAAATGTTCGTGAATCGTCGAGCACAGTCAAAGGGTAATTGATTACATGAACATAGTTTCAAACTTTTTTGAGATTCAACGTTACAGACTTTGCTTATCGTGTCAGACACATTAAATCATATAAAGATTAAGTTTAAATTTGGTCGGAAATTTCCGGGTTGTCACAAAAGTATCATTTGGGATATCCTAAGAGTGGAAGTATCGGTTCCGTCCTTGGGCCATGAATGAGCTCCGCCCTTCAAGGACTCCAATACTAGCAATTAGTCCTTGAAGGGTCGTTGATGACCCGTACTCCAAAATGTCGTTGCACAACAAATTCGAACATGGAAGCAAAGCAATTTTTTGTTGTACATAATACTTTTAAACTTGTACCCGTAAATAATTAATTAATTTAGTGGGTGTGAGGAAGTGTGTGATGGGTACGTCATGGTTGTTAGTATTTAGTGGTTGGTTAGTGATGGAAAGAAGGTGTTGATGTGGCACTGATGTGGCAGTCTGTGATGTCATGACATTGCGTCATGGTTAAGAGCGGTCTAACAGTCATGGACTTCTATCATCAGAATTCCGTTGACTCGGGTAGGTCTCATAAATGTTGGACATCCCTAATCGCATTCATTACTTACCGTGGATTAGTCACAATATGATAAATCTGATGACCATTCACTATTGATCCTATGCTTCGATTAATCTTTAAGTTATTTATGAAACGGAAGGTGTAAGTATATATTTGTATTTTAATCGCTACTAAGTCCTAGGCAGTGGCAAGTTTAAAGAGAAGCCCGTGGTGTCACGGGATACCACTAGTTTGAAAATTTTTATTAGAAAACACAGTTTAAATTGTATATGACACCACTAAATTTAACTGCAGGACCCCGTATATATATTTTTCAAATTTATAGTTTTTCTTATGAATTGTATTGAACACCACTAAATTTAACTACTCGGAACCCATACATTTTACGAATTTTCTGTTTTTTGAAAGTAAACTTCCACTAAAATAACATTTAAATATAATTAGTAATGAAAAAATTTCGAAACCTATTGAGTTATAATCATGGAATCACCAATGTTCCTAGGACTGTATTTTCAGAGTTTAACTCTTTTCAGAGTATATATATCAGTTCAGAGTGTATTTCTCGTATTAAGCGAAGGTACAAAATATTACCACGTACATCGTTGAAATTGCTACCCAAGTGTTAGCATTTGATGTTGAATGGTCTGTCGAATGGTATGAGTTCTTTTGCAGAGATGATCTTTCATCAGACATTGCAGCATCCTTAAGCTTGTGACTTTCCAGATTTGTGTGTATGTTCTATGAACTAGCTATTCCGTCATCATGGACGACATCTGAGAGAATATTCTTTCTTTTGAATCTTTAAATATAACATTTCTCCCCTTAAACTTTTCAGAATCAGTGTGATTCGAATAGTTTCATAATTTGTGATGCACTTTTTTATTTTATTTTATTTTATTATTATTATTATTATTATTTTATTTTTTGATAGTGTATCACTATTTTCACAAGATTCATTTTACCTTTGAAACTTTTCTCCTCCTTTGTTGTGTGTGATCTCCTCCAGTAGTAAGTTGATGTTGTGAACTCAAACCATTCATGTCTGTGATCCGGGTCCGTACCTTATGACATCCGTTAATAATATTTTTAATTTATTTGTGGACTTGGTTCAATTCAAGCATAAGGACTGATCATAGGGATTGGTGCGCTCACTTATCAGGACATCCTCACTACATATCGATCACTTGACTATCCCGTCTTACTCTTTCGAGTGTATTTGGCCTCTTGTGTCTGAGGTAGGGATACTCGACGCCAACAGTTTCGAGACAATAAAGGATTTCGCTCACTCCTTAAGGATTCTCGACGACCCTTAATATAAAAATAATGCGTGTAGTACTTAAGTGACTAATCTCAACCGTTGTAAATTTTACGTGATTTCCTTTGTCTAGTTGTGTAATCACCTCAATCTTAAACTTCGGTCAGTTCAACCTACCGACACATCTTAATACTACGCATTTTATTCTTTTCTCGATAAATCAATCATCTTTTTGTCTTTTCCATTCTTTTCTCCCGTTCAAAACTTGATTATATTTCAATTAAGCACATTTTTACTAAGGAAAAACTGAAGTTTATGTAATGAAATGAATTACTCCGTATTTCTCTCAAAGCCAAACGTTTGTGAAAATTTGACTAATTTTGACTGTTGACTTAGCTCTCAACTTTCACAAAGATAACAGCTCTCCTCGAATGTAAATCATATAACGCATGATGGTTACCTCCCCTCAATATAACTAATCAGAAAGATTCGAGGGTTAACTATAAGCACAAATTGAAGTACGGGTTGAATATATGGTGTATTAGAACCATTTTAAGAACGAGTCCTGTACTGAAATGCACAGAAGTCGTACTACACCAACAATATCAAATAAACCCTAATACATTTGCATGCAAGAATATTCATACATATTCATATGATATTCATACACCTAGGTCCCGAAGATATTATTATGGAGTGATATTCATACATCTAGGGTCCTGAAGATATTAATTCAATTATTTCCTTTGCTAAAAATTAATTTAATGTTCCATTTAAAGGGGGAAATAGGTGATAGACTAAAGGTGTGTTTGTTTACTTCTTAATGGAATGGTTCATCGTTGAATGTTGAACCATACAACATTCAGAGCATTTGTTTCTGACATATGAATGAAAGATGATGCTGAATACTTACAATATTTAGTGCTGAACCATTAGCTGAAATACTTTCTTAACAATTAAGCACATTAATTTTATGAATATTCTCTTTAAATTATATCAAGAACAATTATTTAACAAATATATTTTAGTTTTTATTTATATGAAGGTTAATAAGGTAATTTTACATAATTATCATTGCTCATTCAAAATGATTATCAAACAACTTATTGTTATTCAGAAAGAAACTCATTCAGAACTTTTGAATCATTCAGATTATGAATCATTCAGCGCTTAACTATTCAGTTTTATCAAACGCACAATAAGAGTGAATTTTATTACCTCTTAATTGAATGATTCATACGTTCAACATACATAGTGATACATAAACTTATAAACATACACATACTTGCATGCAAACATATATGCACATCACATACAAACAAACATAAACATACTTACCCAAAAACAAACATACATACATAAACATGCGTACAGATACATACATCCAAACATACACATACATACCTACACACATACATACACATACCACGAAGATACATAAATGACTCTACATGAAGATACATACATACACAAAAAAATACACATATACCACTTTAAAAGAAGACACATACACACATACCCACAAACACATCTACACACATACATACCACAACCTACTCATCTTTTCTAATTCTAGTCCTCCACGCATTCCTATCAGAAGTCATGTCCTCGGTCAATAAAATCCCCTTCAAGTCGAGCTTTATTCTATCCTCCCACCCGTGAGTATGTCTACCACTTCTTCTTACACCGTCAACCGTAAGTGCTTCGAATCTCCTCGCCTCCTCACATTCCCAAACCATCGAAGCCGTTCTTCTCTTAGCTTGTTGATGATGCTCCTCACTTGCAGGTTCTCCCTAAAGACACTATTTGGAATCATATCCAACATAGTTTTACCGCATGTCTACCTAAACATCCTCATCTCATCCACCTCCATCCTTCTCTCTTGCGCCTTCGTCATTGGCCAACACTTTGATGTATAACATGGCATGTCTAATTGCCACCTTGAAGAATTTCCCTTTCAGCTTAAGGGTTTGATTCAGGTTATTTGAAGCGTATAAGCAGAAATTATTCTGGCAAATGTTTAAAATAAGCACATAGGACCTAGATATACTAGTCACAGTTCATGAAATCATCAAACATCGAATCAAAGTGAAATTGTACCGTTTTCGGTAAAGCAAGCATTTTCTGAAATTATTAGTAATTCGGAGTTTTCAGTACAAGTGTGTTTTCGGTATTGACTTGTTAACCTATTTATCGGGACCAAAAATTTTAACCTAATGACACACTAATTACCGAAAATGGGCCTGATTTTGCTTAAGCCCATTGGGCTTTTCTGGTCTTTGCCTAAAACACTGATTTTCCTTACAACAAAGAATTTAGAACTTTAAAATAAAATCAAAATGATCTAACTTTTAAAATAAAGATTCTATTTCCACATTTATTTTAATCACACTTTTCCAAAAAATGTTTTTCCTTTTATCCTAAGGAAAAATGAAATTAAAATTTGCTCGATACCAAACAAGTTTTTGGGTCACCGCGCTTCGCTGCGGTTGGAGTGTGATTGATCATGTAAGAGCTTTTAACGGATATTGTTTGTAAATGTCTCTGTAACCTTTTTTCATACATAATTATATGTTTTCATTTAAATTAATTTAACAGTAGTGAGGCTAACGTAACCCATAAAACAATAGGTATGTAAAAATTATTTTTTTAAAAAGGTAATTGGGAATTGAACACATGACCACTCCAATGATACACGCTCCTCCATGAAAAATATTGGTTTATAAGTATGACATTATATTTTTAATTTCTAAAAATATTGAATTTTCAGAATTGCTTTAAAAATTACACCACGACGGGATCGAACCCATGACCCCTCAAATGCTAGCAACCTTTGTAACCACTGTTCTATGAGTCACTTTTTTGTTAAAATTAGAAACATATGTAATTATCATCTGAAACTATGGGTTTTAAAATAGGAATAGTGGGTCAAAGTTGGTGGGGTCCATTTTTATTAGGTGGGAGAAGCAATTCGTCATGTGCTATTGTACTTTGTTGTTACTACTTTACCCCTCAAATTAGGTGTTATTACAATTGTAGAATAATTCAAAAGTGGCAATCAAAAATTTCCAATTATCCTATATACTAAAACACATCCAGAAATTCGTCGTTTCAGTTGTTTCGGATTGTCATTTTTAGTTTGCATTCACACTGTAATCAGTCCCTCAACTTTGGCTCCATTTACACAACGACCCCTCTGGTTTACATTTTTCCAGGGGTTGAAAGTATAAATATATAATTTTATTGAAATAGACGAAACTGATTTCACTCGAATTTTTAACGGGCCCTATCTTCTTGCTCGGTGCGAGTTAAATTTTTCCGAGACCACCGTTCAACTCGAAATAATTTTACGAACACAACGCGACTAACTATATCTGAAATGGACATCGTTAAAAAAACACTAAATATTTCGGGCTATATTTCATACATATATATACACATACAACAAACAACCCAACTTATTAGATATATTAGGTACCAAACATCGTATATCCAAATTTGACCGCGCGTTGAATACAACTGCAGCAACGCGCGGTCGAATTTTGTTCTAGTTGAATATATATACAATGTGTGTTATTTTGAGGGGATGGGTTGTATACTGAATTATATACAAACCTCTTTTGTGATAATGGTTGTATACTGAATTATATACAAACCTCTTTTGTGAGAAGAGTTGTATACTGAATTATATATAAACCTCTTTTTAATCTTTTGATTCTTTCCGGCTTAAGTTCATACGAGCAAGTCGTCAGATTGTTAGTATCAATCCTCATTAAACTACTATAGACACTTAACTTATACATATTGATGATTACGTAGCTTTTGGTTCCTTAGACATATTTTATGCTAAGTTGCTTTATAGACAAGGTCCACACATGTGATTGCACGAATTTTTGTTAGTCAATTTCATTACGGTTATTTGGGCAACTTTCCGTTACTACGCGCTTATATTTATGGCCAAATTGACGAGATAAGAGTTTAAAGCATCATTTGGGATATCCTAAGAGTGGTAGTATCGGTTCCGTCCTTGGGCCGTGAATGAGCTCCGCCCTTCAAGGACTCCAATACTAGCAATTAGTCCTTGAAGGGACATTGAAGACCCGTACTCCAAAATGTCGTTGCACAGCAAAATCGATCACGAAAGCAAAGCAATTTTTTGTTGTACATAATGTTTTTAAACTTGTACCCGTAAATAATTAATTAATTTAGTGGGTGTGTGGAAGTGTGTGATGGGTACGTCATGGTTGTTAGTATTTAGTGGTTGGTTAGTGATGAGAAGAAGGTGTTGATGTGGCACTGATGTGGCAGTCAGTGATGTCATGACATTGAGTCATGGTTAAGAGTGGTCTAACAGTCATGGACTTCTATCATCAGAATTCCGTTGACTCGGGAAGGTCTCATAGATGTTGGACATCCCTAAGCGCATGCATTACTTACCGTGGATTAGACACAATATGATAAATATGATGACCATTCACTATCGATCCTATGCTTCGATTAATCTTTAAGTTATTTATGAAACGGAAGGTATAAGTATATATTTGTATTTTAATCGCTACTGAGTCCTAGGCAGTGGCAAGTTTAAAGAGAAGCCCGTGGTGTCACGGGATACCACTAGTTTGAAATTTTTTAGTAGAAAACACAGTTTAAATTGTATATGACACCACTAAATTTAACTGCAGGACCCCGTATATATATTTTCCAAATTTATAGTTTTTCTTTTAAATTGTATAAAAACACCACTAAATTTAACTACTCGGAACCCATGCATTTTGCGAATTTTCTGTTTTTTGAAAGTAAACTACCACTAAAATAACATTTATATATAATTAGTAATGAAAAAATTTCGAGAACCATTAAGTTATAATCCTGGAATCACCAATGTTCCTAGGATAGTATTTTCAGAGTTTAACTCTTTTCAGAGTATATATATCAGTTCAGAGTGTATTTCTCGTATTAAGCGAAGTTACAAACTGTTACCACGTACATCGTTGAAATTGCTACCCAAGTGTTAGCATTTGATGTTGAATGGTCTGTCGAATGGTATGAGTTCTTTTGCAGAGATGATCCTTCATCAAACATTGCAGCATCCTTAAGCTTGTGACTTTCCAGATTTGTCTGTATGTTCTATGAAGTAGCTATTCCGTCATCATCGACGACATCTGAGAGAATATTCTTTCTTTTGAATCTTTAGATATAACATTTCTCCCCTTAAACTTTTCAGAATCAGTGTGATTCGAATAGTTTCGTAATTTGTGATGCACTTTTTTATTATTATTATTATTATTATTATTATTATTATTATTATTATTATTATTATTATTATTATTATTATTATTATTATTATTATTATTATTATTATTATTATTATTATTATTATTTTATTTTTTTGAAAGTGTATCACTATTTTCACAAGATTCATTTTACCTTTGAAACTTTTCTCCTCCTTTGTTGTGTGTGATCTCCTCCAGTAGTAAGTTGATATTGTGAACTCAAACCATTCATGTCTGTGATCCGGGTCCGTACCTTATGACATCCATTAATAATATTTTTAATTTAATTGTGGACTTGGTTCAATTCAAGCATCAGGACTGATCATAGGGATTGGTGTACTCACTTATCAGGACATCCTCACTACATATCGATCACTTGAGTATCCCGTCCTACTCTTTCGAGTGTATTTGGCCTCTTGTGTCTGAGGTAGGGATACTCGACGCCAACAGTTTCGAGACAATAAAGGATTTCGCTCACTCCTTAAGGATTCTCGACGGCCCTTAATATAAATATAATGCGCGTAGTACTTAAGTGACTAATCTCAACCGTTGTAAATTTTACGTGATTTCCTTGTCTAGTTGTGTAATCACCTCAATCTTAAGCTTCGGTCAGTTCAACCCACGGGCGGTGCCAGAGTAATGCAAATGGGGTCAGATGACCCCGGTCCAAATTCAAGCCCAACTATCAATTTATTATTAATTTTATAATATAAGCCCAAAAATAGACGATTTGCCCCCAGCTCAAAATGGGTCTTACTTCTTTAGATTTGTCATATTGTCCTCTACCGTATTATTGATCCAAAGCGATTGAATCGCCATTAAACATCAACACCACGACATCAGGTATCTATTTTTAATTGCCGTAACTATTATTTCCGTCAACGATTTTCTAACACTCTGTTAGTTGATGACTATTTAGTTAAATTGATAGGCTTATACAATCTCAATTTGAAACCATTGGGTGATTGACATAACAATTTTCTAATTGTGTCAATAAAAAACATTTAGCCATTAAGATAGTCTTTTAAGTGACTATATTGCTTGATACTTGTAATTTGTAAACAATTGTTTATATATTTAAAAAGGCTTTGTACTGTAGAATTTGTTTAATATAGCCATTAAGATATGTGTTTAATCTAACTGTTCTAGACATCATGTTATACGAATTTATGTCTTTGTAACCGTTTGTTGATAATGTGTTGTTAATTGATAGATATGAAAAAATTTCTTAAAAGAAAAGAAACGTCTTCTTCGACACCTATTAATGTTGTTCAAATGTATGATCTTCTGTGGGATTGGGGATTCGTATGATGGACCAAAAATTTTGCAGTTTTTCCAATATGGATATGTATATATTGCAGTTATGTATATATTGCAGTTTTTTTCGCCCCCGTCTTTATAAATTCCTGGATCCGCCACTGGTTCAACCTACCGACACATCTTAATACTACGCATTTTATTCTTTTCTCGATAATTCAATCATCTTTTTTGTCTTTTCCATTCTTTTCTCCCGTTCAAAACTTGATTATATTTCAATTAAGCACATTTTTACTAAGGAAAAACTGAAGTTTATGTAATGAAATGAATTACTCCGTATTTCTCTCAAAGCCAAACGTTTGTGAAAATTTGACTAATTTTGACTGTTGACTTAGCTCTCAACTTTCAGAAAGATAACAGCTCTCCTCGAATGTAAATCATATAACGCATGATGGTTACCTCCCCTCAATATAACCAATCAGAAAGATTCGAGGGTTAACTATAAGCACAAATTGAACTACGGGTTGAATATATGGTGTATTAGAACCATTTTAAGAACGAGTCCTGTACTGAAATGCACAGAAGTCGTACTACACCAATAATATCAAATAAACCCTAATACATTTGCATGCAAGAATATTCATACATATTCATATGATATTCATACACCTAGGTCCCGAAGATATTATTATGGAGTGATATTCATACATCTAGGGTCCTGAAGATATTAATTCAATTATTTCCTTTGCTAAAAATTAATTTAATGTTCCATTTAAAGGGGGAAATAGGTGATAGACTAAAGGTGTGTTTGTTTACTTCTTAATGGAATGGTTCATCGTTGAATGTTGAACCATACAACATTCAGAGCGTTTGTTTCTGACATATGAATGAAAGATGATGCCGAATACTTAAAATATTTAGTGCTGAACCATTAGCTAAAATACTTTCTTAACAATTAACCATATTAATTTTATGAATATTCTCTTTAAATTATATCAAGAACAATTATTTAACAAATATATTTTAGTTTTTATTTATATGAAGGTTAATAAGGTAATTTTACATAATTATCATTGCTCATTCAAAATGATTATCAAACAACTTATTGTTATTCAGAAAGAAACTCATTCAGAACTTTTGAATCATTCAGATTATGAATCATTCAGCGCTTAACTATTCAGTTTTATCAAACGCACAATAAGAGTGAATTTTATTACCTCTTAATTGAATGATTCAGACGTTCAACATTAAATGTTGAACTATTTCGCATTCAATGTGTTTGTATATGACTTCTGAATGACCTAGGATGCTGATTCATTGACAGTCATTCAGGGTTAAAATACTCTATTGTATCAAGTAGTTTGATTAATTAGGATAGATCAAGGAAAAAAAAAAAAAACCAACCTTATAATATTCAAACAAGACACAAGTGTCCAATGTCCACTGACCATGATGGCTCCTAATCCATAATATGAAAAGATTTACTAAAAGAGTAGTTGACATGTTATCATGAAATCGATTGGTGACGGGTCAGTAAAAGGTAGGTTTTATTATTTTTGTATCATGAATTGATGAAATTTTGAGCTATATATTGTTTAAAATTTGTTCTAATTAAAGATTTGTAATACATGAATAATATGGGTCGTTGAAGTTTGTTATGATTTTATTAGACCACTCTTAACCATGACGGTCCGTCATGGGATCACTGACTGCCACATCAACACCTTCTTCTCATCATTAACTAACCACTAAATGCTAATATTCATGACGTACCCGTCACTTGGTCCCACCTCTATTTTTTATATTAAACTTTTATATTATTAACTTATATATAACAATTAAAATTATAAAAATAAAAGTTTTATTAATAAAAAAAACTTTACAAATTCCTAAAAAAAACATTACAATTCCTAAAAAATAAATATTACAAAGTCCTAAAAATAAAAATATTACAAAGTCCTAAAATAAAAAAATAAAAAAATAAAAAATGATTACAAGACATGAATTTAAAAAACAACAAACACTACTCGTCTTCGGTAAACTTGTTCTTATACTTCTTTGCTATGTTACTCCTTGCTCGCATCAATAACTCGTATTGGTCGGGTGGAATGTCGGAAGATGAAGCGACCCGTCCTAATCCATCTGGACGAATACATTACATTTGGTTACATCGCGAGGTACTTGACCTCTATATGATACATTTTACAAACATTGCATTCGTTTTTAAAAGAAAAACTTTCATTACATCGAAAGTTGACGGCATGCATACCATTTCATAATATATCCAACTATAATTGACTTAATAATAATCTTGATGAACTCAACGACTCGAATGCAACGTCTTTTGAAATATGTCATGAATGACTCCAAGTAATATCTCTAATATGAGCAAATGCACAATGGAAGATTTCTTTCATACATGAGAATAAACATGCTTTCAAGTGTTAACCAAAAGGTTGGTGAGTTTATTAGTTTATCATAATCATTCATTTTCACATTTTAATAGACCACGAGTTTCCTTTATTCAATAATCATACACTCGCAAGTGTTTAAAAATCCATTCGTATGATGAACACCTGGTAACCGACATTAACATAATGCATATAGAATATCCCCCGCATACTCGCAAGGATGCCATTAATATTGGCAATCGCAATCACCATTTAAATCGAAGTACTAAAGCATTCCAAATTCCAGAATGAGGTTTGTTAGGCCCATAGATCTATCTTTAGGATTCGCGTCAATTAGGGGCCATTTCTCTAGTTCTTAGGCTACCAGACTTGAAGGGGCGATATTCGGTATAGTAATCCAACCATACAATGTAGTTTCAAGTACTTGTGTCTACTTCGTAAAACATCTATAAAAGCAGCGCATGTATTCTCAGTCCTAAAAATATATATTGCAAAAGCATTTAAAAAGGGAGCAAATGAAACTCACAATACTGTATTTTGTAGTAAAAATACATATGACGACATTGAACAATGCAGGGTTGGCCTCGGATTCACGAACCTTTGAAGACTAAAAAAAATTGGTAAACCGTCAGATCCGGGACTCGAACCCACGACCTCTCGTTCTCCTAAAACACACCATAACCATCTGCTCTGACTGTATTTATCTGATATGATTTGAACTTAAATGAATCTAAGTCGATTTCTGTTTTTCCTTCTTCTTCTACAAATCGACTGTGATTTTCCAAGAATCATATCAGCAAGTAATAATTGGGTTTTTAATTCGCAAAAGAAACAGAAACAAAAGTGTTTGAGTGTTCTAGAACAACAGAATCTGAAAAGAAAATTAAAATCAAAATAGCAGCAATTTCATTTTGACCCTTTTGAACTCAAACCCCAATTTCAATTTTTCGAACGTTTTAGCTTGAAATCACAACATGAAATAAGTTTGAATTTGTTCTTAAAAATTTCCTAAATCATCAATTGTACTGGAAACATTAAAACCAATTCGGATTTTACAATAAGCAAATCCTTTGACTTTTTGTTCTTAAGGTTTGACTTCGAAATTCACAATTAATATAAGGAATTGGAGCAAGCAAACTTCCAGAAAGATGAATTAGATGATTTGTAATACTCTTGCGTTATTAGATTTTGATGATTGTTTCGAAAATTACACATTGATTTATCATCTTCACGAACAGAGATAGCGATGTATTTTCTTTATATATATATATATATATATATATATATATATATATATATATATATATATATATAGCAGCAAAGGTTGTATCATGCGAGAGATTTAGAGATTTGATTTTGAATGATTGCAGTTCGAATCAAAGATCAATTAAATTGATATGTAAGGTTGGAATTTTGTGGTCACGGGTCTTATACAGAATGAAAGCGAAAAAAAATAGAAAGATAAATAAAGCAGATAAAATTACGCGTAATATCTGTTCTTATATATATTTTATATTTAATTTAATTTCAATAATTAATCAATCTCTTAATAATAGTATCATTATTATTAAAAATAATAACTATCATAATATAATAATATTGATAATAATAATTTTTAATGATAATAATAATATCTAATAATAATAATAATAATAATAATAATAATAATAATAATAATAATAATAATAATTCAAATAGTATTTAAGATATAACAAGTTATATATATCCAATTTCATTCTCCATATATTTTTATTAGAAATAATAATATTAATTGTTACAGATATCAGTATTAACATTGACATTAATATTAATAAAAGTAATAACATAACAGTTAAAATTAAACTTATACATAAATTTAATATACTAATGTTATATATTATTATTTATGTTATTTTTACTAATTATATAATATATTTTATTATAACATATCCTATATATTTATTATATATTATAATGTATATATATATATATATATATATATATATATATATATATATATATATATATATATATATTACTTTAAATTTTCAATTCAATTCAAATGATAAATTTGTTTTATATTAAATTAATATATACACATATAATCATATTTATACTTATATATATATATATATATATATATATATATATATATATATATATACACACACACACACACACAATTGTTCGTGAATCGTCGGAATTAGTCATAGGGCAATTGAATTCATGTAAACCGTTTCAAAGATTTTTTAGACCCAACCTTAGAGACTTTGCTTATCGTGTCGTAATCATTTAAAGATTTAAATTTAAATTTGGTTGGAATTTTTCCGGGTCGTCACAGTACCTACCCGTTAAAGAAATTTCGTCCCGAAATTTGAGTGAGGTGGTAATGGCTAACAATAAAAATGTTTTCATGCCGAAATGAAGTGATAAATAGAGTTTTTATCATTACATAGTAATATAGATTAAACGATTCGGTTACTTGAAGCGTATGAGTGAAGCTGTCGCAAAAGTTTGAAATGAATAAATAAAGTTTCGTCTCAATTTTTGACGTAGTCATGGTTGAATTTAGGAAATATGGTGCGTCTTGACTTTTGACGTTGTCTCGGTTGAATTCCGGAATTCAAGGGATTTAAAGATAATCTTCAAAATCTAAAAGATTTGATTCTTCAGAATTTATGGAAATTAAGATCTCTATAATTAAATACGGTGATCTGCCCCGATTACCCCGTCTGGTATTTCCATTGTAAATTAAACTCTTCCGTTCCATTATTCTCACCATTCCTATACTTTCTATCTTAGTTCATACATCCAAAAAATTGTAAAAATGTTTAATTCCGTTCTAATCCTTGATATTTTCCTAATTATCATTTCTGTCATCCTTCTTTACGATCTTCCACCAGAAGAATCTGTGTACTTCTACTATTACCTTGGAGTGATACTATTCTCTTTATATTGCTATTCGTATTAATATCCACGTTTGAAATTTCTGGGTTGTTGTTGAGTTTTATATCTTCCCTTATATTTCGATGTCCCTACTTCTGTCTCTTATAATCATTGTCATCCACAGTTAATACTCTCTCCTATTTGCTATGATTTATACCCCCATTTACACTTCGAAGCTTTATGCTTGGTTTTCTCTTCCATCCATTAAGCACATCAAGTGATGATCCAGAATTCGTAGGTATGGAGTTTCGAATGAACATGGCTAATGTTTTAAGAGAGAAGTTGTAATTGCACGATCTTGATTGGTTAAATTACCAGAATTTAAGAGAAAAGGTAAAACTATCAAGAAGATATGTTGTTGATATGTTTGAAGATTAGATAGAATGTAAGAGTCGTGTAACATGGCACATGATGATGTTATGGTCTGTGAATCATCACGTTTCATTAGAAACTCAGCATGACTTACTGTAATATAATCACGTTGATCAAGTGTCATTATATTATACTAACTCATGCTTCAGTTCCCAACATTACTTCAATAACATTCATATTTTAAACTTGAAGGTTTCAGAATTTAGAAACTAAAATAGTTTCTTTTTATGATGTAGTACAGATAACGCGGAGAGATAAATAATATCGGACAAGAATATTTATGGAGATATCTCCAGAAATATTGAGGATATTAATAATGAAAGATACAATAATATCTTAGAAATTTAGAATCAAATTGTAATGAAGAAATTCATTCACAATGATTTAGAATGATTAAGGAGCAAGGTAATCGCTGAAGATTTCATCAGAACAGAATCATCAGGATTCTCTATGTACAAATTTAGTCCTTGTGATTTGTTCAGAGAGATTTAAGCCAAAGGGAAACGAAGTTGCTGGTACGTCATCTGGTAATATGGTGGAATATAAAAGGTTTCCCGGTAACAATAAAAGAGCATACATATATATATCAAGGTTATAATAAAGTTGTTTTGAACGAAAAGTCGAAGTTAACTTGCTAAAGTTGTGACAAAACTGACTATCCGAACAGGAGTTGCAAAGTTATTTTCGGTAATAACAATGCCAAAGGAGCTAGCACTGATACGTGTTAAATATTTACATAGTTTCCGAGAGTTTTTTTTTCCAGGTGCATAACTGTATGCATCCATCTTTTCTCCCGTAGATGAAGTGCGGTCGGTTCATCCCCTCGATTGAGGTGTTTTCAAGAATCATGAAAGGTTTGAACGCAGATTGTAATCGTCAAGATACAAATGAGGTTTAAGATGAAATCAAGTGGCAAACTTGAAGAAACGTTTAGTTTCATATGTTATAATCAATATTTTAATTCATTTTAATTGTCCAATGTTATTAGTCCACAGTCGATAGTCCACAGTTAACAGTCCAATAATTCATATATAGTTTAATATATAATATTCGAATTAATTAATACGTATCGTGAGCCGTGTACATGTCTCAGACTCGATCACAACTCAAAGTATATATATTATTGTAGAATTAACCTCAACCCTTTATAGCTAACTCGGTCATTACTGCATATAGAGTGTCCATGGTTATTCCAAATAATATATATAGATGCGTCGATATGATATGTTAAAACCTTATATACGTTTCCCGATATTTAAAGTGCGTAAAATAAATAACAGAAATTAAATGACAATAAATAAAATTGCGAGAATATAAATGGCGATAAATAAATTGCGATAAATGAAATGTAACCAGTTAGCTAGGAACAGTTAGCTAGGATTTTGTTAGCGTGGATTCTTAACAAAATTTCTCATAGTTAATTTGTTTGTTTCTAACAAATTTTATTTTGTCCAATGTTTTCTTCATTATGCCACTTATTGGATTCTGATAAGTCAAAACCCAAATATGAAATTGAATGAAAATGGTCATTATGTGGTGAACGGATACGTATATCGGTGGATGTAAATAGGATATTAAATAACCGTTGAATCAGATTCGAAGAATGTACATTGTAACTTATTAATATGAAATCTTGAATATTCCTCGGGTATTACCTACCCGTTAAAATATTTTCATCATTAACAGTTTGTACGAAAGAATTTTTAATTACAATCTTTATGAAAATATATATACATATATATTTTCTTTAGATATAATTATTTAATGAGTTAATATGATATTAATCTCATTTGCTTTTCGGTTTGAATTAGAATAAGTAATCTCTAAAACTATTAGGAACCACATATTCTTCGCATAATATTAATGAAGTTATGGATCAGTACTTCATCGTTCATTGTTGTTGGCACTCCTTGGTATTGATAATGCTAAAAACGAACATATATTTCATAGCATTATTCCTCAAGAAAGACAAGCTTTTAGTTGCAATTGTTCTATTTACAAGTGATATTCGTTTAAATAATAAAAGGTGAAGACAAAAGACAGATTCGACGAATTGAAGACGCAAACGACCAAAAAGCTCAAAAGTACAAAAGACAATCAAAAAGGTTCCAATTATTGATAAGAAACGTCTCGAAATTACAAGAGTACAAGATTCAAAACGCAAAGTACAAAATATAAAATTGTACGCAAGGACGTTCGAAAATCCGGAACCGGGACCAGAGTCAACTCTTAACGCTCGACGCAACGGACTAAAAATTACAAGTTAACTAGGTATATAAATATAATATAATATATAATTAATTATATTAATTATATATATATTATATTTATAAATAAAAACCGTCGGCAGAGAAAGACTCCAAGATATGAGCTGGAATTTCAAACTCCGCGACTTGCGGAGTTTGAAGGCAAAATTCACCGCGAGTCGCGGAGCCCCAAAATTGAAAACTGCCTATAAAGCCAACCGAATTCTGATCAAAATCATCATCTTTTTCTTCCTCATTCATACGTAAAATTTATATTTATATTTATAATTTATATTTTAATTTTAATTATAATTCTAATAATAAGGGTATGTTAGCGAATATTGTAAGGGTGTAAGTCGAAATTCTGTCCGTGTAACGCTACGCTATTTTTAATCATTGTAAGTTATGTTCAACCTTTTTACATTAATGTCTCGTAGCTAAGTTATTATTATGCTTATTTAAAACGAAGTAATCATGATGTTGGGCTAATTACTAAAATTGGGTAATTGGGCTTTGTACCATAATTGGGGTTTGGACAAAAGAACGACACTTGTGGAAATTAGACTATGGGCTATTAATGGGCTTTATATTTGTTTAACTAAATGATAGTTTGTTAATGTTAATATAAAGATTTACAATTGGGCGTCCCTATAAATTACCATATACACTCGATCGGACACGATGGGCGGGGTATTTATATGTACGAATAATCGTTCATTTAACCGGACACGGGAATGGATTAATAGCCACTAGAATAATTAAAACAGGGGTGAAATTATATTCAAGGGTAATTGGTGTAATTGTTAACAAAGTAGTAAAACCTTGGTTTACACGCAGTCGATAACCTGGTGTATTCATTAAACAAAGTATTAAAACCTTGTTACAATTCGAATCCCCAATTAGTTGGAATATTTAACTTCGGGTATAAGAATAATTTGATGAGGACACTCGCACTTTATATTTATGACTGATGGACTGTTATGGACAAAAACCAGACGGACATATTAAATAATCCAGGACAAAGGACAATTAACCCATGGGCATAAAACTAAAATCAACACGTCAAACATCATGATTACGGAAGTTTAAATAAGCATAATTCTTTTATTTCATATTTAATTTCCTTTATTTTATATTCAATTGCACTTCTAATTATCACACTTTTATTTATTCGCACTTTTAATTATCATACTTTTTAATTATCGCAAGTTTATTTTATCGCACTTTTATTATTCGCAATTTCATTATCGTTATTTACTTTACGCTTTAATTTAAGTCTTGTATTTATTTTATATTTTACATTAGGTTTTAACTGCGACTAAAGTCTTAAAATCGACAAACCGGTCATTAAACGGTAAAAACCCCCCTTTATAATAATAATATTACTTATATATATATTTGTATTTTTAATAAAAGTAAACTAATATAGCGTTGAGCTTTGTTTAAAGATTTCCCTGTGGAACGAACCGGACTTACTAAAAACTACACTACTGTACGATTAGGTACACTGCCTATAAGTGTTGTAGCAAGGTTTAAGTATATCCATTCTATAAATAAATAAATATCTTGTGTAAAATTGTATCGTATTTAATAGTATTTTCTGCTAAAATTAATAACTATTTTATATACACCTCGCATAACATCAAGTATTTTTGGCGCCGCTGCCGGGGAACTTATCTTAAAAGCCGGAAGTGCAACGTTAATATAAAAAAAAAAAGATTTTTAGCTTACTTCTATTAAAAATTCGTTTTTGTAAAAATATGTTTTAATTATTCAAAAATATAAAAAGAAAAACAAAAATTTATATATTTTTAAGAGTTTGTTAAAAGTTTTATAAGTTTCTTTATCTTTATTTTAGTTTATAATAATATAAATTTTATTAAATATCTTTTATATATAGAAAAAAAACAGAAAACAGAAAAAAAAAAAAAAAATATAAAAACGCGTAAAATTTCAAACCTGTCAGCTGAATTCTGGAACCCCGCGACTCGCGGGGTTTGATGCTTTAATTGCCGCGAGTCGCGGAGCCTTTCTGACAGGCGACAAAAAACCCTAAACCAGCATTAATTACGGGTTTTAATTAATTATTATTATTTAAACCTAATTATTATTATTATTATTATTATTAGTTTTATTTTAAGATTTACTTTTTATTTAATTTGTTTTATTTAGTATTAATTAGTTTAATTAATTTGTAAACTTAATAGTTTTATTAAATAAATAATATAAAAATAATATTTTTATAAAAATTGTACTTTTTACAACTTTTTGTATATTTTTATATTTTGTCCCTTTTTAATCGTTGTAGCATAACTTTTGTATTTTTAGCTCATATTTAATTTTAAACTTAGTTTTTGCTATAGTTATTTTTACTCCTAGATTTTTAGGCTTTGCCGTAGAATTCCTTAAGTGCTTTTTCTTTAGACTAAGATTTAGGTGCTTTAGAATTTTGCGACGCCATTTTAAGTTTTAGTTTCCTTTTAAGTTATTTCCATTTGGAATTTAGTTTTTCCTGTAAGCTTTAATATTTTTAGACGACTTTTACTATGTACCAATTGTCATTCCAATTAGTAATTTCAATTTGCGATTATAATTTTAAGTTAGTTGTAGTAATAAGGTTAGGTTAGTTAAGTATTTTTAAGTTGTTATAAGTTTCTTTTATTTTTCCGTCACCTTTTATTTTTCAACCATTTTTTCTTTTTCGACCTTTTGCGACGAACTCTTTTTCTCTCTTATTTCTCACCATTCTAGTTTTTAGGACTTAGAATTTTTTCTACTTCTTATCTAAATTTCTTAAAATTACGAAAATTTATTTTAAGTGGTTAAATTAATAGACATCAAAATTTTCTGGTTCGTAGTAATAGTTGGATTTGTACGTGGACCGGGTTATTGGAGCCAAACAGTCCTCAATTATATTGAGACCAAACGAATCCTGCCCCTCTGCTGCATCTTTTGGCTATTCGAAACGTGGGCAAAATCAGAAAAGTCTATTAATTGGATAACTTATTATAATTTTTCTTTCCTTTTAAAAACTAATAGGATATTCAGTGAATGCACCGAGCAAGACGTTCATCACCTTTTGTACGTTCACCACCTGTAACTAGATCAAGACATTTAGCAAATATAACCGCCGTTTATTTTTCTTTAGAATCGTCATCCAGTCAACCAAGTACTTCAGTTCAAATTTTCGATAATCCATTTTTTGAACCCAACCTCACAATTGAGAATCCAGAAAATATTCAGGAACGGTTCGTAGATCCTGAACCACTAAACTTTCCTTCGGAGGCACCAATCATTCAAACAGAGATTGTTGAGGAACGAACTATTAAATCAGAATCATCTAGTGATACCGATTCAACAAATTCAATTATGGAGAATCTGGAACCTTTAAGTATGGAAGACCGAATGAGAGCTAAACGTACTGGCCAAGGTCACGCAATTACTCATCCAGACATTAATGCGCCAGATTATGAAATCAAAGGACAAATTCTACACATGGTGACTAATCAATGCCAATTTAGTGGTGCGCCGAAGGAAGATCCAAATGAACATCTACGTACCTTTAATAGAATCTGCACACTATTTAAAATACGAGAAGTGGAGGATGAACAGATATATCTCATGTTATTTCCCTGGACTTTAAAGGGAGAAGCCAAAGATTGGTTGGAATCGTTACCTGAAGGGGCGATCGATACATGGGACGTTTTAATTGACAAATTTCTTAAACAATTCTTTCCTGCATCTAAAGCCGTAAGACTTCAAGCAGAAATTGTTACGTTCACACAGAAGCCAAATGAAACTCTATATGAGGCGTGGACAAGATATGGAAAGTTGTTAAGAGGATGTCCGCAACATGGTTTAGACACCTGTCAAATAGTACAAATATTCTACCAAGGATGCGACATCACTACAAGGAAAGACATAGATATAGCAGCTGGTGGTTCTATTATGAAGAAAACCGAAACTGATGCTTACAAAATTATTGATAACACTGCTTCCCACTCGCATGAGTGGCACCAAGAAAAAGATATCATTAGATCATCTAAAGCATCTAGAGCCGATTCTAGCCATGACTTAGATTCCATTTCCGCAAAGATAGATGCTGTGGAAAGACGAATGGAAAAGATGACTAAGGATATTCACTCAATACGAATTAGTTGTGAGCAGTGTGGAGGACCACATTTGACAAAAGATTGTCTCAGTATTGAATTAACAATGGAACAAAGAGAGAATATTTCATACATAAACCAAAGGCCTGAAAATAATTATCAGAATAATTATCAACCGCCAAGACCGATTTACAATCAAAACCAGAACTATAACCGAAATATTCCATACAACAACCAACAAGGTCCTAGCAATCAACAAGTATCCAATAATACTTATAATCAGCAAAGACCGAATTTTCAAAACAAACCACCACAACAAACCGATGATAAAAAGCCGAATTTAGAAGATATGATGATGAAGCTAGTTGAAACTCAAACGCAGTTTTTCACATCTCAGAAACAAACCAATGAACAAAATGCTCAAGCATTTAGAAATCAACAAGCTTCTATTCAAAATCTGGAACAAGAAGTGAGTAACCTAGCAAGGTTAATAGGTGAAAGAAAACCGGGAAGTCTACCTAGTGATACAAATGCTAACCCTCGGAATGAAACAGCTAAAGCTATTACCACAAGAAGTGGTACAACACTTAAACCACCTGAAATACCTGTAACTTCTGATGAAACTTTTCCTACTCCACAAGAACCACAACCTGATCAAGATAAGGAAAAAGAACCGGTAGTTGAAAAGGATAATGAAGATAACACAGTTAAGGATAAACCTTATGTTAAACCATACCAACCACCACTTCCTTACCCGAGTAAAATGAAGAAAGAAAAACTTGAAGCCGAGCAATCCAAATTCTTGGATATGTTTAAACAGATAAATGTAAATCTTCCTTTCATTGATGTGATTTCAGGAATGCCAAGATATGCTAAATTCTTGAAAGATCTAATCTCAAATAGAAAGAAAATGGAAGAACTCTCGGCTGTTACTATGAATGCTAATTGTTCAGCAGTGCTGTTGAATAAGATACCAGAAAAATTATCTGATCCAGGAAGTTTCACAATTCCATGTTTTCTGGGTAGTCTTAGTTCAATAGAAGCATTGGCAGACTTAGGTGCTAGTATAAATCTAATGCCGTATTCACTATACACTAAACTAGACCTTGGAGAATTGAAACCAACCAGAATAAGCATACAACTAGCCGATAGATCAATAAAATATCCTAGAGGGATAATGGAGAACATACTAGTTAAAGTTGGTACTTTAGTATTTCCAGTAGATTTTGTTGTTTTGGACATGGAAGAAGATTCTCAAGTTCCTCTCATATTAGGAAGACCATTCTTAAACATGGCTAAAGCAATGATAGACGTGTTCGGTAAGAAACTGACCCTAAGTATAGAGGATGAGAGTGTTACCTTTTCAGTTGATAGAGCAATGCAACAACCACAATCTGCAGATGATACATGTTATTATATTCAAACTATAGATGCACATGCAGAATTATTAGAAGAATTTCCAGAATTACAAGGAACAGGAGAATGTTCTTTAGGAGAAGGTAATGAACCAATTGATGAAGCTGAAATGTTAGCTACACTTATAGCTAATGGATATGAACCAACAACAGAAGAAATTCAAATGCTAAAAGAAGAAGACAGATATCGATATAAATCATCGATAGAAGAACCTCCGAAATTAGAGTTAAAGCCACTTCCAAACCATTTGGAATACGCTTATTTACATGGTGAATCTGAATTACCTGTAATAATATCGTCTTCTCTTACTGAAAATGAGAAATCACAACTCATTTCTGTGTTGAAAGCTCATAAACCAGCCATTGCATGGAAGATTCATGATATTAAAGGAATAAGTCCTTCGTATTGCACACATAAAATCCTTATGGAAGAAGGTCATAAAACGTATGTGCAACGCCAACGAAGACTAAATCCTAATATGCAAGATGTAGTTAAGAAAGAGATTATTAAACTGCTAGATGCAGGTTTAATTTATCCAATCTCTGATAGTCCATGGGTAAGCCCAGTTCAATGCGTGCCTAAGAAGGGTGGCATGACTGTCATTACAAATGAGAAAAATGAGCTTATTCCTACTAGGACTGTAACAGGATGGCGTGTATGTATTGATTATAGAAAATTAAATGACGCCACCAGAAAAGATCACTTTCCCTTACCTTTCATAGATCAAATGTTGGAAAGATTAGCCGGAAATAGTTACTATTGTTTTCTAGATGGATTTTCCGGATATTTTCAAATTCCAATAGCACCCGAAGATCAAGAGAAAACCACATTCACGTGCTCTTATGGTACTTTTGCTTACAAACGCATGCCATTTGGACTTTGTAACGCCCCTGCAACCTTTCAAAGGTGTATGATGGCGATTTTTCATGACATGATAGAAGAATGCATGGAAGTTTTCATGGATGACTTTTCAGTCTTCGGTGATACATTTAAATCATGTCTAGTTAATCTGGAACGAATGCTAATTAGATGCGAAAAATCAAATCTAGTACTTAATTGGGAGAAATGCCATTTCATGGTTAAAGAAGGCATCGTTCTTGGACATAAAATTTCAAAAGAAGGAATTGAAGTGGATAGAGCTAAAGTAGATGTAATTGCTAAACTTTCACATCCCACCAATGTTAGAGGAGTTAGGAGTTTTCTAGGGCATGCCGGTTTTTACCGACGTTTCATAAAAGATTTTTCTAAAATTGCCACTCCTATGAATAAACTCCTAGAAAAGGATGCGCCATTCATCTTTTCAGATGAATGTATCAAATCTTTTAATATTCTTAAAGAAAAACTCACTAATGCACCGATCATGATAACACCAAATTGGAATCTACCATTTGAACTAATGTGCGATGCAAGTGATTTTGCAATGGGAGCCGTTTTAGGACAAAGGATTGAAAAACGATTTCAACCTATATATTATGCTAGTAAGACATTACAAGGAGCACAAACGAACTATACAACTACTGAAAAAGAACTCCTTGCTATTGTATTTGCTTTTGACAAATTTCGATCATATCTCGTTCTAGCAAAAACGGTGGTCTATACCGACCATTCTGCTCTTAGATACCTATTTTCAAAACAAGATGCTAAACCAAGATTAATCCGTTGGATCTTACTCTTACAAGAGTTTGATATTGAAATCCGAGATAAAAGAGGAGCAGAAAATCTCGCCGCTGATCATCTTTCTCGTCTTGAAAATCTCGAATTAGAAGTTCTGAATGAATCGGCCATACAAGACAACTTTCCTGATGAATATCTATTGAAGATAGATTATAAAGAAATCCCATGGTTTGCAGACTATGCAAACTACTTAGTTTGTGGATTCCTTGAAAAAGGATTATCGTACCAAAGACGAAAGAAATTCTTCAGTGATATAAAACACTATTTCTGGGAAGATCCACATCTGTTTAAAAGTTGTCCCGATGGAATAATACGCCGATGTGTATTTGGAGATGAAGCTAGTAAAATTTTAAACCATTGTCACACAGGACCAACAGGAGGGCATTATGGGCCTCAACTAACAGCAAGAAAAGTTTATGATGCTGGATTCTATTGGCCAACAATTTACAAAGACGCACACCTTCTTTGCAAATCCTGTGATGCATGTCAAAGGGCCAGAAAAATAAGTCAACGTGATGAAATGCCACAAAATGTCATCCAAGTATGTGAAGTATTTGACATTTGGGGTATTGACTTTATGGGTCCATTTCCAAAATCTCATAATAATCTATATATACTCGTAGCCATTGATTATGTATCTAAATGGGCGGAAGCACAAGCTCTCCCAACTAACGATGCACGAGTTGTAGTCAACTTTTTAAAACGTCTTTTTGCAAGGTTTGGAACACCGAAAGCTTTAATAAGTGATCGGGGTACTCATTTCTGTAATAATCAACTTGAGAAAGTTCTTAAAAGATATGGAGTAACTCATAAAATCTCCACCGCATATCATCCACAAACAAGTGGACAAGTTGAAAATACCAACCGAGCTTTAAAACGTATTCTAGAGAAAACCGTAGGATCAAATCCGAAGGAATGGTCCATTAAATTGGAGGATGCACTCTGGGCTTTTAGAACAGCCTACAAAACTCCAATTGGAACCACACCTTTTAGACTTGTTTATGGAAAAGCATGTCATCTTCCAGTAGAAATTGAACACAAAGCATTTTGGGCTTTGAAGACATGTAATCTTGATTTACATGAAGCCGGACGTCTACGATTAAGTCAACTAAATGAATTAGAAGAATTAAGACATGAAGCATACGAAAATTCGTTAATCTATAAAGAAAGAACGAAGAAATGGCATGATAAAAGAATCAGAAGTTCAAAAGAATTTAAAGAAGGAGACAGAGTTCTTCTTTTCAATTCACGATTCAAGCTATTTCCTGGAAAATTGAAATCAAGATGGTCTGGACCATTCATAGTCAAAAGAGTTTTCCCATACGGAACGATAGAATTGATAAATTCAAATGGGATTGAATTTAAAGTTAATGGTCACAGAGTTAAACATTACATACATGGTCCGATGGAAGTCGACAACGAAGTTAATCACAATTTCGACACCACAGCTAACTAAGTGTGGGGAGAATCAAGTCTTTAAAGGATAATATGTATTTCTGTTAGAGTTAGATTGTCTGTTTTCGTGTAGTTCTCGAAAATGGAACCCGAATGGTCTTTCCCTAGCAGACCCTAAAGAACTAGTCTTCTCCCCCCATTCTGAATTTTTATTAGGTTTTTACAAAATGAAGACTGCCTGTGAACTAAACCATGGTCTAATGCTACACGCTTTGATCACTAAAAGAAATAATGATATACTCCCGAGTGAAATAGTATCAGTAATCAGAGAAAGAATGGACGGAGTTAGAAAAGAATCCAGATGCGAAGATAATAAGTTACAATTTGGTAAAGGAAAATCAAAATCCGCAGCGAAAAGAAGAGCACGACACCTAGAACGATGTCACAAATGCGGAAAATGGTCACATGGAGGTAAATGTTCAAATAATCAAACCTATTCAAATACCGAATTTGTTACTTTATGCAGAGACGGACCGTTCATATGTTTAGAAGAAAAGACACTGAATGCTCGAGGTTACGCCTATGTAGCCATGGAAAACCAATTAAACCGACTATCTTATGAATGGGATAGATCATATAACTAAGAAATCTATTCCACAGGTATGTCTGTACAGTTTTTATTTTTATTTTTATTTTTAACCTTTTGATAATAAACGCTAATTTGTTCGCTAAAAAGTATTAAATTGGTATTGAATAAAATTAGGTTTGGCGACCGAAATTATTGATATCATTCAAAAATTTATTACATCACTGCGAAATTTAACGTTTATTCTTAAGGTATAAATATCTTTAAACAATCAACCCAAAATATTTCAAAAATTCGTCATGAGTTAAATTAGGTCTTGGAACCGAAATTACTTTACCAAAAAGAGAGGCGCATATTTTTGATAATATTTGATTGATTAAAGTGGGATAAAAAGATAAAAAGATTTTTAATTTTATTTTTACCATGTTTTTAATCTTAATATTTAAATCTTAAATTAATATTGTAAACTTTGTAAAAACAATATATTTAAAATTGTAAATATTTGAAAAATTAATATAAGTTTGGTATGAATTTATAATATGAATTTTTAAATTAATTTTGGTGTGAATTTTTAATTTTTAAAATATGAAATTTTAATTTTATGCATTTCAAATTTTAAGTTTGGTGTGAATTTTTAATTTTTAATTTTTAATTTTGAATTTTATATTTAAGTTGTGTGAATTTAAAAACAAAAATTTACTTTATCTCATTAAGTTAAGAATATGATTTTTAAAATTCGTCGTAAGTTGAAGACTAGGTCTTTGAACCGAAATTGCTTTACCCGAGGGAGGGACGAGAACTTTTATTATCATTATTTTTAATCTTATTGAATTAGAGTATGCCAAAAACATTGAAAAAACCCAAAAATCTTAGCTTTTAAAACAATCGGTAAAAAAAGACAAATTTTAAAATTTTGTCGAAGGACGGACTAGGACATCGATCCGAAACGACCTCGTCCTAAATAACAAGGGAAACAAAATTTTAAAATTAAGTACTTAATTGTTTCAAAAATTAATGATTATAAAAAAAAAAAAAAAAAAAAAAAACTCCGCGGGTCGCGGAGTTTGGAGGGTAAATCCCCGCGACTCGCGGGAGGACCGGATTACAGAAAAAAAAATAAGAGCTGCAACAGCTCAGTTTCACACTCCACACCCAAAAATACAGCTCGAAATACTCCGAAAAACACCCCCAAAAATCCCAATTTTTAACCGTTAATCACCAAATTTTTTGCTAAAATCATGTTGAGAAGGATGCTATCTAAGAATTACTCAAGAAAAACGGTAAATTTCTACACCTAAACACCATTTAATTCGAAATTTGGTGTTCTTGAGTCATTTTTTCCCCAATTTGATTTTGATGCTTTTTAGTGTAATTAGACTTAAATTGTTTATGTATTATGCTTGTATAACCTAGATTGATGCTGTTTAACATAATTAGAAGCCTTAAACTTCAAATTTTGAATAATCTAGGGTTTGTGTTCTTGAGCAAATTTGGGGCTTTTTGATATAAACAGGTTATGGCCGATTTTTGTCATGAATTGTTGCTAAATTGAGTAGTGTAACATGTCTAGGTAGTTAAATGATCCAAACTTTGAGCCTAAACATGATTTTGAGAATTAAAGTGGACTTTTTCAAGTCTAAAATTCATGAACTTGATTTTTGAAAGATAATGCCATTTGAGACTTGTTTGATTGCTAGTAATGATTATTTTGACATGTTATTTGAGTTGAATGCTTATGAACTTGGCGAAAATTTTCGTATATGCTTATTTGAAAAAGTGTAGATTTGATAAAAATGTGAAAATAAGCTTAAGTTTGATATAAATTGATAATGTCATTGTAATTATTTTGATTGATGATTTTGCTGACACTAATGCATATTTGGATGCACAAAAATTGTGTTTGATGTGTTTTGCAGAATGAAAGGGGTGAATCTTCATCCCAAGCCCGCAATGCTCCTGCTGAGAATTTGGAACAACAGGAGGTAGATAACTACTACAAGCAGGATATACCTCATCCAGTCATGACCTTTTCCGATATGCACTTGGAAGAGTTGCACCCGAACCTGAGATTTGACAGACTTTGGATAGATTATCCAAAATATCAACGGGGTTTGCATACTCTTCATTCTAAGGTTGTTGAGGTACCTAGGGTCATAGAATGGGGACCCTTAGAAGCTGTAGAATTGGCCGGGCCAATTAGGGAATTACTTGTACAGAGGTATGGTAATTCTTCTTTTAATGACTGGATATGTTTATTCACCATACGCAGACCTGTATATAAAGTATGGTGTGAAGAATTGTTATGTAGTATAGAGTTGAATGATCGGGTAGCTAGTTTAACCGATCGTTCTTTTATTAGATTTTTGTTAGGCGGTTCGATGCGCCACATGTCTTTACTGGACATGGCTCAGGCTTTACGTATATATACGCCTGAGGAGTTAGCGTCTGCCGATTGTAGAGGATTGATACTAAACGGTAGAAAGATAGATGAGAATTTTGATACACACGGTGTGTGGAGTCAAATGACAAGCCATCACCATTTCAAAGGGGGAAATTACTCTTATTTGGATATAGATAGAGCCGAATTAAGAGTGATACATAGGTTTTTAGCTAATTCGATTACACAAAGGGGTAAAAACAAGGAAAAAGTAAATGAACAGGATTTGTTTTACCATATGTGTATTCGAGACCCACAAAGCGCTGTAAGTATACCATATTGTGTGGGTTATTATTTATCAGCTATGGTTCGGGGGATGCGACCACATAGCATAATAGGAGGTGGAATTTTTATTACTTTGATTGGTGAATATCTCGGTGTGGATATAAGTCGGGGGGATTATTAGTAGAAGAACCAGAACCCCGCGATACTATAGGTTTAAATGTATATCATGGTGCGAAAGTTTTGAAGAGGAGAAATAACGCCGCAGTACGATACCATGGTAGACATCCACAGGTGGAGAGAAACCAGCAGCAAGGTAATGTAGGAGGGGGGAATGAGATGCAAGAAATGCATAGGTTTATAGCTTCTCAGGAATACGAAAATGCTAGACAGAGAGCATTTGAAGATTGGCAAGTTCATCAGAACCAGATCATAGCTCATTGCCAACATATAGGTAGAAACTATATTCCTACACCGAAACCCGTCTTCCCTCCTTGGTCTATAGAGATGCAGCCACCATATCCTACGTATGACCCTGCCGAAGCATTCTATAGCACTTATGGTTATGCCTGGAACCCCTATTGGTACCAATATCATCCTTAGTTTACTTATTATTTTTTTTTTTTTTGTAATTTGTAATTATTGATACGTTTAATACTTTTGTTAATATTGTAATCATTTTTATAATTATCTAACTTTTATTCTTAGATTTTAATAATTTTTGAATGTGGGGTAATATACCAAACTTCAAAAATATGTATATATGTTTGCAGTTTATCTTATGTACACAACAGGGTAAAACAACGCATTTTCAAAGACTGGCATTAAGTTCAGCAAAAGCAACTAATTTTGACGACAAGATGCAAAATATATGTGAAATAACAACAAGACGGAATGAACAAATGATGTGCACCATTTATCATTCAGCAAACAAACGCCAATATATTTGGAAACTTTGGTAAAATTTAATCATTTTCACACTAATCACCCTCAATAATTTAAATTGTTACCGATTTCTTGCAAATGAGGGCATTGCAAGATCTTAAGTGTGGGAAGGGGTTAAATTCTTTCGGATTTTAAAATTTTTATCTTAAACACTTGGTTACCATTAAAAAAACTAGTAAAGCAGTAGTTGTATTAGAATCTAGTGCTCTCTGATAATAAAGAACAGCCCTAGTCTTATATACTAACTACCCAATTCTAGTAAAATTTTTTAAAAAAAAAAAAAATTTTCAATTAAATGAACTCAAAATCATGTTATACATATTTATGAACGATAAAACTAGGTTTTAACACCGAAATTATTGTTACCTCGGAAAGGACATAAATTGAGAAACAAACTAAAATGTTAAAATTCATTTAAAATGGAATAGAGGACGATAAAAAGGAAAATAAAAGCCAAGTGTGGGAAAATTTACCAAGTTATTTTAAACATATGTCACATATATCTGTAACAAATAACTGAAAATACTTTTGCTTTGGACTAAACTAAACTGTTTTACCCGATGAAAGAAAAGAAGAGATGGATCTACATGATGAATCAATTCCATCATTAAAAGGAAGTAAAGTCTTCCGAAAAAGAAACGCGCTTCTTGATTTAGGTCATGAAGTTGTCGTCCAGACCAGCTGTAGGTTGACGAAAAATCTAGAAAAGTCATCACTAAAATCAGCAGGAAATCCACGGACCTCAGCATTAAACAGGGTCGCCAAGTGGTCAGATTTATCCTAACCATGAGAAGGATTTATCTCGTACAATGGGGGGGCACCGTGCAAATTAGCTTGATAAGACTAATGAATCAGATCCCCAGAAAGGATAATCTCCTTAAAGATTAAAAATCAGCTTTTAAGACTGCTATTACTCAATCCTAGAGATTGACCTTAAAGATTGAGAATTCAAACTCATGGAATTCAATGATATCTAAACTCGAGCTTGAACGAGAAAATATTTTGATCAAAATTACAAACCGATTTGTTTTCTGAAAACCCTATTTTCAATGCGTTCATTACCATTGAACGTAAAATCCTAGGAATTCACCTGGAATTCATTAGGTCACCTGAACCAAATCGGGTGTCAACCGTAAGAACGGTGGTTGCATAGTGGTCAAAGACAGGACCTTGTGCCAGACCGAAAAAATTATAAGGCTGAGCTTTACTATTGCTCCTACCAAGGATAGTAATTGCGTCCAACACGTTATAGACCATAATTAAAAGCATGTCAGGGGACATTGCCTTAACAGTTGCTTGTTCAACGCTTTCCTTTACAACCGGACGGTAGTTTACCGAAAGGTAATATACGGGACAAGTAAACTGGACGTGTTGCTTTCCAAATACAAGGTTAGCAAGTGGGTGACACAAAACCGCAAGTTTTGAGCTAAAATTTTCAAATCTGAAACCCACCAAACCCACAAAAATATTTTGCAAACACCGGTAAAGGGTTATTCCGGAAAACTTATCTAGGGTAAAAACTAGATTTCAAAAGATCAAATGTTTTCATAAAGATCCAATTTCCTTAATGGATCTAAATTTTTATAGTCATGTGGGACTGTAAACCATATCGTTACTACCATTGTTTATACCACCGTATAGAAATCACTGATGTACAAAGTGTGAAGAATAAAGAAGTGATTCTTGTATTTCAAGACAATATTGCTTGAGGACAAGCAACGCTCAAGTGTGGGAATATTTGATAATGCTAAAAACGAACATATATTTCATAGCATTATTCCTCAAGAAAGACAAGCTTTTAGTTGCAATTGTTCTATTTACAAGTGATATTCGTTTAAATAATAAAAGGTGAAGACAAAAGACAGATTCGACAAATTGAAGACGCAAACGACCAAAAAGCTCAAAAGTACAAAAGACAATCAAAAAGGTTCCAATTATTGATAAGAAACGTCTCGAAATTACAAGAGTACAAGATTCAAAACGCAAAGTACAAAATATAAAATTGTACGCAAGGACGTTCGAAAATCCGGAACCGGGACCAGAGTCAACTCTTAACGCTCGACGCAACGGACTAAAAATTACAAGTTAACTAGGTATATAAATATAATATAATATATAATTAATTATATTAATTATATATATATTATATTTATAAATAAAAACCGTCGGCAGAGAAAGACTCCAAGATATGAGCTGGAATTTCAAACTCCGCGACTTGCGGAGTTTGAAGGCAAAATTCACCGCGAGTCGCGGAGCCCCAAAATTGAAAACTGCCTATAAAGCCAACCGAATTCTGATCAAAATCATCATCTTTTTCTTCCTCATTCATACGTAAAATTTATATTTATATTTATAATTTATATTTTAATTTTAATTATAATTCTAATAATAAGGGTATGTTAGCGAATATTGTAAGGGTGTAAGTCGAAATTCTGTCCGTGTAACGCTACGCTATTTTTAATCATTGTAAGTTATGTTCAACCTTTTTACATTAATGTCTCGTAGCTAAGTTATTATTATGCTTATTTAAAACGAAGTAATCATGATGTTGGGCTAATTACTAAAATTGGGTAATTGGGCTTTGTACCATAATTGGGGTTTGGACAAAAGAACGACACTTGTGGAAATTAGACTATGGGCTATTAATGGGCTTTATATTTGTTTAACTAAATGATAGTTTGTTAATGTTAATATAAAGATTTACAATTGGGCGTCCCTATAAATTACCATATACACTCGATCGGACACGATGGACGGGGTATTTATATGTACGAATAATCGTTCATTTAACCGGACACGGGAATGGATTAATAGCCACTAGAATAATTAAAACAGGGGTGAAATTACATTCAAGGGTAATTGGTGTAATTGTTAACAAAGTAGTAAAACCTTGGTTTACAAGCAGTCGATAACCTGGTGTATTCATTAAACAAAGTATTAAAACCTTGTTACAATTCGAATCCCCAATTAGTTGGAATATTTAACTTCGGGTATAAGAATATGTAACGACCCGTCAAAATCGCTATTGACGCGGCACATTAATCATTGATTCCACAGTGAGGTTTTGACCTCTATATGATACGTTTTGATAAAATATTGCATTCATTAAAATAAGTAACTTTCTAAACATAGAAAGTTATAAACATGTGGGCGAGTGCTTAGGTATAAGCAAAACCCCGAAATACATAAGTCTTTAATTTACAGGTTGACATCACAGTCCAATTATTTATTACACAACGCAGTTTTATTTTGAATGCAATAAACTTTGTACAAAGCATGAGAGACTCCATGCAGGCAACAAGCACATCACAGCGGAAGCATTCTAAGGACCTGAGAATAAAACATGCTAAAAAGTCAACACGAATGTTGGTGAGTTATAGGTTTAATTGCTCGAGTCATAAACATATATAAAGATAGACCACAAGATTTCATCAAAAGTTTATCAATAGATTCTACGTAACAGAGCACCCTGGTAACTAAACTTAACGCTATAGTGATAATTACCCCATTCGTTTTAATACACGCAAACCAACGTGTCTTAAACTCAAATAACATACGTCCGTTAAAAGGCTAGTGCTCTAGCTCGGACGGGGATGTCAAGCCCTATGGATCCATATACAATTATTCGCGCCCACCAGTCCATATCCTATGTACTGGCAGCTACTAGTTACCAAAGCTAAGGGATTTTCGGTTTAACTCAGTGTAGAATTTAGTATGTACTTGTGTCTTATCGCGTTTAAAATAAATTGCATATATTCTCAGCCCAAAAATATTTGAAGTATTTAAAAAGGGAGACTATAAACTCACAGTTCAATATTGAGACTCAATATTGTAGGCAAATTGCGTAGACGTAATGATGGTAGACGACTGTATGGTTGGCCTTGGATTCAAGAACAATACCCCGAACAATACCCAATATTTCCTTAGCTTAAAGTGGTTTAAAACCCGAATTAAAACACCCTCGAATATACTTTATTATTATTAAACTTAAATTTAAAATTATAATTATAATTTAAATATAAATTTTTATTACTGAAGAAAAAAATATGTGATAATTCGTCGAGCAAAACAGGCGTATTTATATTACTTTTCCGTTTACTGTAGCTCATGCGATCGCATGAGTTTTCAGTGTTTTTGCCATGCGATCGCATGGCCGCCTTTTCTGTTTTTGTTTGGTAGTTTGTCGACATCAAATAGTGTTACTGTAGCAAATAGTGTTTTACTGTAGCAAATAATCTGCTCAATCGGATGCTGGTTCATCAAATAGCTGGTTGTAGAACACACAGCATCTTGATCATCAGCTGGTTCAGATGAGTGAGCAGCAACAGAAGGTTGCTGATCAATATCAGTAGAATCAGTACCAGCTTGTGATCTCTCAGAACCAGCAGACCTAGGCTCATAGTGTTTTACAGCAACAAATAGTGTTTACTGTAGCAAATAGTGTTTACTGTAGCAAATAGTGTTTACTGTAGCAAATCACTGTAGCAAAGTCGTTTTTCACTGTAGCACTGTAGCAAAATACGGTTTCACTGTAGCAAATAGTGTTTCACTGTAGCAAATAGTGGTTTACTGTAGCAAATAGTGTTTTACTGTAGCAAATAGGGTTTTACTGTAGGAAAGTCGTTTTTACTTGTACATATATATATACATACATATAATTGTTCATGAATCGTCGAGAGTAATCAAAGGTAATTGTATATATGAAACAGTTCTAAAATTTTGAGACTCAATCTAACAGACTTTGTTTAGCGTGTTAAAATAATAAATCGTATAGAGAATTGGTTTAAATAAGTCAAAAATTTTCGGATCATCACAGTACCTCCCCCTTAAAGAAAATTTCGTCCCGAAATTTTGAGTAGTACCTGTTTCATGAGCGATATCAGTGAACAAATGTGGATACTTTTGCTTCATCTGATCTTCACGTTCCCAAGTAAACTCGGGTCCTCGTCTTGCGTTCCAACGAACCCTAACTATCGGTATTTTGCTTTGTTTTAATTGTTTGACCTCACGGTCCATGATTTCAACAGGTTCTTCGATAAAATGAAGTTTATCATTGATTCGTATTTCGTCAAGAGGAATTACGACATCCTCTTCAGCTAAACATTTCTTCAAATTTGACACGTGAAATGTGTTGTGAACACTACTAAGTTCTTGCGGTAGCTTTAATCGATAAGCAACTGTTCCAATTCTTTCAGTGATTTCAAAGGGTCCTACGTACCTAGGACTTAGCTTTCCTCGTTTACCGAATCGTACAACGCCTTTCCAGGGTGACACTTTCAACATGACTTTGTCGCCCACTTGAAATTCTAGCGGTTTTCTTCTTACATCAGCATAACTCTTTTGGCGACTCATGGCCGTTTTCAATCGCTGTTGTATTTGAATGATCTTTTCGGTGGTTTCGTGAATAATTTCTGGTCCAGTAAGTTGTCTTTCTCCTACTTCACTCCAACATATAGGAGATCTGCACTTTCTACCGTAAAGTGCTTCAAATGGCGCTGCGTTGATGCTCGTATGATAGCTGTTATTGTATGAAAATTCTGCCAACGGTAAGTGTCGATCCCAACTGGTTCCAAAGTCAATCACGCATGCCCGTAACATGTCTTCCAATGTTTGTATTGTTCTTTCACTTTGACCATCTGTCTGTGGGTGATAAGCGGTGCTCATATCTAATCGAGTTCCCAATGCTTTTTGTAATGACTGCCAGAAACGTGATGTGAATCGGGTGTCGCGATCAGATATGATAGAGATGGGTACACCATGCCTGGAAACTACTTCCTTCAAATATAGGCGTGCTAATTTCTCCATACTGTCTGTCTCCTTTATTGGTAGAAAGTGAGCTGATTTAGTTAGACGATCAACTATCACCCAAATAGTATCATGACTACTTGCAGTCCTTGGCAATTTCGTAATGAAATCCATAGTTATTCTTTCCCATTTCCACTGCGGAATTTCTGGTTGTTGCAGTAATCCTGACGGCTTTTGGTGCTCAGCTTTGACCTTTGCACACGTCAAACATTTGCTTACATAAGTAGCAATTTCTGTCTTCATATTAGGCCACCAATAAAACTTCTTGAGATCGTGGTACATTTTCCCGTTTCCTGGGTGAATTGAGTACCTCGTTTTGTGTGCTTCATCTAGTACTAGTTGCCTTAGATTACCATATTTTGGTACCCATATCCTATCAGCAAAATACAGGGTTCCATCGGCTTTTACCTCAAGCTGTTTTTCTAACCCTCTGCTCATTTCGCCTTTTTCATTTTCTTCTTTTAAAGCTTCTAACTGTGCTGCTTGAATTTGCTTTGTGAGATCGGTACGAATTGTAATATTCAAAGCTCGGACCCTAAGAGGTTTTACTCTTTCTTTTCGACTTAGGGCATCAGCTACAACATTAGCCTTTCCAGGGTGGTAACGGATTTCACAATCGTAATCGTTTAATAACTCTACCCAGCGACGTTGTCTCATATTGAGTTGTTTTTGATCAAAAATATGCTGAAGACTCTTATGGTCAGTGTACACTGTACACTTGGTGCCATATAGATAGTGTCTCCATATTTTGAGTGCAAAAACTACAGCTCCAAGTTCCAAATCGTGTGTTGTATAGTTCTTTTCATGAATTTTTAGTTGTCGTGAGGCATATGCGATAACTTTTGTGCGTTGCATTAATACACATCCTAAACCTTGGCGCGAAGCGTCACAATAGATCACGAAATCATCATTTCCTTCTGGTAATGACAAAATGGGTGCAGACGTTAACTTCTTCTTTAACAACTGGAATGAGGATTCCTGTTCCGTGGACCAATCATACTTCTTTCCCTTTTGAGTCAATGAAGTTAAGGGTTTGGCGATTCTAGAGAAATCTTGAATGAATCTTCGGTAGTAACCAGCAAGACCTAAGAATTGGCGGATTTGTGTTGGAGTCTTCGGTGTTTCCCATTTACTAATGGCTTCGATCTTGGCAGGGTCAACTTTAATTCCATGTTTACTGACAACATGTCCCAAAAATTGTACTTCTTGTAACCAGAAATCACACTTCGAAAATTTTGCGTACAATTCTTCTTTCTTGAGTATCTCTAGTACCAGTCTTAAGTGTTGCTCATGTTCTTCCTTGTTCTTCGAGTAAATCAATATGTCGTCGATAAAAACAATGACAAATTTGTCTAAATACGGTCTACAGATGCGATTCATTAGATCCATGAATACTGCTGGAGCATTAGTCAATCCAAAAGGCATGACTAGAAATTCATAGTGACCGTAACGGGTTCTGAACGCGGTTTTAGGAACATCTTCTTCCTTCACTCTCAGCTGATGATATCCGGAGCGTAGATCAATCTTGGAATAAACACTTGATCCTTGCAATTGATCAAACAAATCATCAATCCTCGGTAATGGGTACCGATTCTTGATCGTTAATTTGTTTAATTCTCGGTAATCTATGCACATTCTCATAGATCCATCCTTCTTCTTGACGAACAGAATAGGAGCACCCCAAGGTGAAAAACTAGGACGAATAAATCCACGGTCCGATAATTCTTGCAACTGGTCTTGTAATTCTTGCATTTCTGAAGGTGCAAGTCTATATGGAGATCGGGCTACAGGTGCAGCTCCTGATATGAGATCAATCTGGAATTCTACACATCTGTGTGGAGGTAGCCCCGGTAATTCTTCTGGAAATACTCCGGGATATTCTCTTACAACCGGCATGTCATTAATGCTTCTTTCTTCAGTATCGATCTTCTTTACATGTGCCAAAATAGCATAACAACCTTTTCTTATAAGTTTCTGGGCCTTCATACAGCTGATAAAGTTCAGCTTTGAGTTGCTCTTCTCCCCATAAATCATTAATGACGTTTCATCCTTACGAGGGATGCGAATTGCTTTCTCAGCGCAAACAACTTCCGCTCTTGTTTTGGACATCCAGTCCATGCCAACGATTACGTCAAAACTTCCTAATTCTACGGGTATCAAATCGATTTTGAAGGTTTCACCAGCGAGATTCATTTCGCAACCATGGCAAATTTTATCGGCTTTTATCAGTTTACCATTAGCTAATTCAATAGTATATTTATCGTCTAGAGGTAATGATGCACATTTTAGTTTAAAACTAAAGTCTTTACACATATAACTTCTATCAGCACCCGTATCAAACATAATAGAAGCTAGTTGATTATTAACGGTAAACGTACCCGTGACAAGATTAGGATCCTCACGTGCTTTACTGGCACTAACATTAAATGCCCTCCCACGTGCGGGTTCTTTGTTCTTCTCCTTATCAGGGCATTGATTTATAAAGTGACCAGACTTCCCGCACCCAAAACATTTCTTGACATCGGTCAGTTTTGTCTTTACTTCAGAAACGGTGGCATAACAATCTTTCGCCACATGTCCTTTCTTGTTGCACTTATCACAGACCACTTGACAATAACCTGCATGATGTGTGTAACATCTTTTGCAGAACGGATGGGGTCCCTTATAGTTTGGACTTGCAGTTGCCCCATCTTGTTTACCTTTAAAAGTTTCTTGTTTCTTCAGGTGAGTACTTTTGCCCTTATAGTCTTCCCATTTCCTCTTTCCTTCAGTTGTCTTGACTTCGGTAATTGGTGCCTTAATCGAACTCTCTGTGATCTGGTCCATGAGTTGGTGTGCCATAGTCATGGCTTCCTGCATCGTATTTGGTTTGGACGATGTAACATTTCCTTTGATATTGATCGATAAACCGTCAATATACATTTCTATCTTTCGTTTCTCGTTTGGCACCAATTCGGGACACAACAAGGCTAGTTCCATGAAACGCTTTTCATAGTTATTGAGATTCGCGCCGATAACCTTCAGATTACGTAACTCAGATTCCATTTTTCTGATCTCGTTTCGAGGACAGTACTCCTCGATTAGCATCTTTTTCAGTTCTTCCCAAGAGATATCATATGCCGTATCTATTCCTTCTGCTTTAGCATAATTGTTCCACCAAGTAAGTGCACCATCTTGCAACGTGCACGAAGCATACTTTGACTTGTCTCCGTTCGCACAATTACTGATTTTGAAAACGGACTCCATCTTTTCAAACCATCGGGTTAGACCGACTGGTCCCTCGGTTCCACTAAACGTCTGTGGTTTGCATCCTTGAAAAGTTTTGTATGAGCATCCGTTTCGTGAGTTTGTGTTTACGGCTGCTGCTTTGGCTGCTGCTTCGGCTGTTGCTTTTGCTGCTTCGGTTGCAGCAATTCTTTCATTCACACGTTTCTCGACTAGTTGCTCAAACTCAGCATCCGACATTTGAGACATGTTTCTTCAATAAACACAACAGATATAATTTAATCATATAGAATATTATAGGTAAAATGAGTTGTCAATAGTTAATCGTAGCATATTAATAATATGAACCAATTATTATAAAAGCCTTTTCTTCTTATTAGCATTTTATAATTATTTCTAGGGTATTACCTACCCGTTAAGTTCATACATAATAGCTAGTACAAGGAATTAACTACTAAAATCCTAATAATATTCCACTATAAAAAATTATAGCGAGTTACTACATTATTATGTAATAATAATAATAATAAGAAGTAGTAATAATACAAATAATCATTCCATGCATTTATTATTAATAAACCAAAATAATACAATACCATACAATACTGATATTTTACATATGCTTATTTTATATAACAAGATAGAGTAGCACACATAAGCAATAAAATAGCGCATGGAAGATTTATGGTTGCGAGGTCGTTCATTCAGAACTATCAGAAACTTCTTCCCATTTGGTTCTCTCTGCCAATTGTTTGTGTGCACATGGTCCGACAGACATTCTGGCAGTGTATTTTATTTTTAGTTGGGGTTTTGAGGTACCCGTTGCCTCAGTGGGTTTAATACAATAAGGGTGGTTACGGATCGAATGGTCCTGTTCTTTTTTAATAATTAAGGACATTTTATTATTGTGGTTGTTTTTATTATCTATAGCAAGTTGGAATTTCTCCTTAGTGATCTCTTTTATTTCATTAGCGAAATCCTCCTCCTTACTGATCTCGTCTGATGACGAACTGTCTGAGTCATGTGTAGGAGAATATGATGACGAACTGCAAGAATATGTACCGGTGGTCATGAACCGAAATCTGCCAGGCGTAATCGGCACAACCCGCCCGTCGGCGGTATATCTGGACCAATGTCCATATTTGTTTAGAAATGGACGATCCTCTTTTACTCCAGGGATCATGGGTCCATGCCAACGATATTGTGGCTCCGGAAAACTAAAGCTGGGTGGAGCTGGAACCTCCTCTGGGTTTACCGGGAGTTGAGATTCCCCGGCTAACACAATTTCTTCTTTAATAGGTATTGGAACGCCCTTTTCAGTTGTGGATAGAATAGATTCAGTGTCCGATTCCGAGTCGTACAAAATGATAGGATTAGAAGAAGTCATCTATCACATAATTGAAACAACAATTACGTTAGCATATAAATATATCACATATAATGTTTTTGACCAAATAATAAGCAAAAATCAGGAAAAACAGATATGGTCATAGTCCAGACTCACTAATGCATCCTAACAATTACCAGTTAAACACAATAATGTAATTTCTGGTTCCCTATGACCTCAAGCTCTGATACCAACTGTAACGACCCGTCAAAATCGCTATTGACGCGGCACATTAATCATTGATTCCACAGTGAGGTTTTGACCTCTATATGATACGTTTTGATAAAATATTGCATTCATTAAAATAAGTAACTTTCTAAACATAGAAAGTTATAAACATGTGGGCGAGTGCTTAGGTATAAGCAAAACCCCGAAATACATAAGTCTTTAATTTACAGGTTGACATCACAGTCCAATTATTTATTACACAACGCAGTTTTATTTTGAATGCAATAAACTTTGTACAAAGCATGAGAGACTCCATGCAGGCAACAAGCACATCACAGCGGAAGCATTCTAAGGACCTGAGAATAAAACATGCTAAAAAGTCAACACGAATGTTGGTGAGTTATAGGTTTAATTGCTCGAGTCATAAACATATATAAAGATAGACCACAAGATTTCATCAAAAGTTTATCAATAGATTCTACGTAACAGAGCACCCTGGTAACTAAACTTAACGCTATAGTGATAATTACCCCATTCGTTTTAATACACGCAAACCAACGTGTCTTAAACTCAAATAACATACGTCCGTTAAAAGGCTAGTGCTCTAGCTCGGACGGGGATGTCAAGCCCTATGGATCCATATACAATTATTCGCGCCCACCAGTCCATATCCTATGTACTGGCAGCTACTAGTTACCAAAGCTAAGGGATTTTCGGTTTAACTCAGTGTAGAATTTAGTATGTACTTGTGTCTTATCGCGTTTAAAATAAATTGCATATATTCTCAGCCCAAAAATATTTGAAGTATTTAAAAAGGGAGACTATAAACTCACAGTTCAATATTGAGACTCAATATTGTAGGCAAATTGCGTAGACGTAATGATGGTAGACGACTGTATGGTTGGCCTTGGATTCAAGAACAATACCCCGAACAATACCCAATATTTCCTTAGCTTAAAGTGGTTTAAAACCCGAATTAAAACACCCTCGAATATACTTTATTATTATTAAACTTAAATTTAAAATTATAATTATAATTTAAATATAAATTTTTATTACTGAAGAAAAAAATATGTGATAATTCGTCGAGCAAAACAGGCGTATTTATATTACTTTTCCGTTTACTGTAGCTCATGCGATCGCATGAGTTTTCAGTGTTTTTGCCATGCGATCGCATGGCCGCCTTTTCTGTTTTTGTTTGGTAGTTTGTCGACATCAAATAGTGTTACTGTAGCAAATAGTGTTTTACTGTAGCAAATAATCTGCTCAATCGGATGCTGGTTCATCAAATAGCTGGTTGTAGAACACACAGCATCTTGATCATCAGCTGGTTCAGATGAGTGAGCAGCAACAGAAGGTTGCTGATCAATATCAGTAGAATCAGTACCAGCTTGTGATCTCTCAGAACCAGCAGACCTAGGCTCATAGTGTTTTACAGCAACAAATAGTGTTTACTGTAGCAAATAGTGTTTACTGTAGCAAATAGTGTTTACTGTAGCAAATCACTGTAGCAAAGTCGTTTTTCACTGTAGCACTGTAGCAAAATACGGTTTCACTGTAGCAAATAGTGTTTCACTGTAGCAAATAGTGGTTTACTGTAGCAAATAGTGTTTTACTGTAGCAAATAGGGTTTTACTGTAGGAAAGTCGTTTTTACTTGTACATATATATATACATACATATAATTGTTCATGAATCGTCGAGAGTAATCAAAGGTAATTGTATATATGAAACAGTTCTAAAATTTTGAGACTCAATCTAACAGACTTTGTTTAGCGTGTTAAAATAATAAATCGTATAGAGAATTGGTTTAAATAAGTCAAAAATTTTCGGATCATCACAGAATAATTTGATGAGGACACTCGCACTTTATATTTATGACTGATGGACTGTTATGGACAAAAACCAGACGGACATATTAAATAATCCAGGACAAAGGACAATTAACCCATGGGCATAAAACTAAAATCAACACGTCAAACATCATGATTACGGAAGTTTAAATAAGCATAATTCTTTTATTTCATATTTAATTTCCTTTATTTTATATTTAATTGCACTTCTAATTATCGCACTTTTATTTATTCGCACTTTTAATTATCATACTTTTTAATTATCGGAAGTTTATTTTATCGCACTTTTATTATTCGCAATTTCATTATCGTTATTTACTTTACGCTTTAATTTAAGTCTTGTATTTATTTTATATTTTACATTAGGTTTTAACTGCGACTAAAGTCTTAAAATCGACAAACCGGTCATTAAACGGTAAAAACCCCCCTTTATAATAATAATATTACTTATATATATATATATATATATATATATATATATTTGTATTTTTAATAAAAGTAAACTAATATAGCGTTGAGCTTTGTTTAAAGATTTCCCTGTGGAACGAACCGGACTTACTAAAAACTACACTACTGTACGATTAGGTACACTGCCTATAAGTGTTGTAGCAAGGTTTAAGTATATCCATTCTATAAATAAATAAATATCTTGTGTAAAATTGTATCGTATTTAATAGTATTTCCTGCTAAAATTAATAACTATTTTATATACACCTCGCATAACATCAGGTATCTATGGTGCGTATGATGTTGATGTTCGAGGTATAGATTGTGATGTCGAGATGTGTGATGCGGATGTTGTTGTTAGTGGTACTGGTGCTGTCGGTACTGATATTGATCGTACTGTTGGTGCCGGTGATGCTGCTGAAGTTGGTAAGTTTTGTACCATGTTTTCTAAATTGATTACTCGAGCGCGAAGTTCGTTGACTCCTTCCATTATTCCGAGATGATTGTCAGTCGCAACGAGCGAATGAATAAGGTTTAGAATTGTGGGTAGAATATAATCGTGTTGAGCTACTCTGGAAATGAGGCTGAAAATGGTGTTTCGGATAGGTTCGCCGGTAAGTGCTTCAGGTTCTTTGCCAAGAGTGCAGGTTGGTGGGTGGAAAGGATCACCTTCTTCTCGCCTCCATCGGTTAAGTCGACTACGAACCCATCAGATGAATTAGGGATGGCTGATTAATTGATTCATTCTGGTGACACCGCTTTTGGAGCTTAGGTGAATATCCATGTCGGAATAGCTGTCGGAATAACTATCAGAATAGCTATCGAAATCTGAAGGACTCGAACTGGTTGAGGGATTCATCTCGTACGATCAAATGAAGGATTTTTGATAAGAAATAGATTATAGGATGTAGATTAGTACCCTGCAATACATAATTTACATATGCATATATAATACTAAAATCCCATAAGTTACGGAGGAATCTACGAAAGCTGTCAGACAAAGATAACAATAACAGATATGCTAAGATATGAATTTATCTATACACTGTCTATGCAATAGAGGCAGTAAGACGTGTCTAGACTTTAAGGATGATAAGCAATTAATTTTTGACACTAAATGATAAGCAAAACTTTTGACATGCAGACACGGTCGAAGTCCAGACTCACTAATGCATCCTAACGACTATCAGTTAGACACACTAATGCAAGACCTGGTTCGCTAAGACCACCGCTCTGATACCAAATGAAGCGTCCCGTCCTAATCCATCTGGATGAATACATTACATTTGGTTACATCGCGAGGTACTTGACCTCTATATGATACATTTTACAAACATTGCATTCGTTTTTAAAAGACAAACTTTCATTACATCGAAAGTTGACGGCATGCATACCATTTCATAATATATCCAACTATAATTGACTTAATAATAATCTTGATGAACTCAACGACTCGAATGCAACGTCTTTTGAAATATGTCATGAATGACTCCAAGTAATATCTCTAATATGAGCAAATGCACAATGGAAGATTTCTTTCATACATGAGAATAAACATGCTTTCAAGTGTCAACAAAAGGTTGGTGAGTTCATTAGTTTATCATAATCATTCATTTTCACATTTTAATAGACCACAAGATTTCCTTTATTCAATAATCATACACTCGCAAGTGTTTAAAAATCCATTCGTATGATGAACACCTGGTAACCGACATTAACATAATGCATATAGAATATCCCCCGCATACTCGCAAGTATGCCATTAATATTGGCAATCGCAATCACCATTTAAATCGAAGTACTAAAGCATTCCAAATTCCAGAATGGGGTTTGTTAGGCCCATAGATCTATCTTTAGGATTCGCGTCAATTAGGGGCCATTTCCCTAGTTCTTAGGTTACCAGACTTGAAGGGGCGATATTCGGTATAGTAATCCAACCATACAATGTAGTTTCAAGTACTTGTGTCTATTTCGTAAAACATTTATAAAAGCAGCGCATGTATTCTCAGTCCCAAAAATATATATTGCAAAAGCATTTAAAAAGGGAGCAAATGAAATTCACAATACTATATTTTGTAGTAAAAATACATATGACGACATTGAACAATGCAGGGTTGGCCTCAGATTCACGAACCTTTGAAGACTAAAAAAATTGGTAAACCGTCAGAGCCGGGACTCTAACCCACGACCTCTCGTTCCCCTAAAACACACCATAACCATCTGCTCTGACTGTATTTATCTGATATGATTTGAACTTAAATGAATCTAAGTCGATTTCTGTTTTTCCTTCTTCTTCTACAAATCGACTGGGATTTTCCAAGAATCATATCAGCAAGTAATAATTGGGTTTTTAATTCGCAAAAGAAATAGAAACGAAAGTGTTTGAGTGTTCTAGAACAACAGAATCTGAAAAGAAAATTTAAAATCAAAATAGCAGCAATTTCATTTTGACCCTTATGAACTCAAACCCCAATTTCAATTTTTCGAACGTTTTAGCTTGAAATCACAACATGAAATAAGTTTGAATTTGTTCTTAAAAACTTCCTAAATCATCAATTGTACTGGAAACATTAAAACCAATTCGGATTTTACAATAAGCAAATCCTTTGACTTTTTGTTCTTAAGGTCTGACTTCGAAATTCACAATTAATATAAGGAATTGGAGCAAGCAAGCTTACAGAAAGATGAATTGGATGATTTGTAATACTCTTGCATTATTAGATTTTGATGATTGTTTCGAAAATTACACATTGATTTATCATCTTCACGAACAGAGATAGCGATGTATTTTCTTTATATATATATATATATATATATATATATATATATATATATATATATATATATATATATATATATATATATATATATATATATATATATATATATATATATATATATATATATATATATATATATATATTATATATATATATATTATATAGCAGCAAAGGTTGTATCATGCGAGAGATTTAGAGATTTGATTTTGAATGATTGCAGTTCGAATCAAAGATCAATTAAATTGGTATGTAAGGTTGGAATTTTGTGGTCACGGGTCTTATACAGAATGAAAGCGAAAAAAAATAGAAAGATAAATAAAGCAGATAAAATTACGCGTAATATCTGTTCTTATGTATATTTTATATTTAATTTAATTTCAATAATTAATCAATCTCTTAATAATAGTATCATTATTATTAAAAATAATAACTATCATAATATAATAATAATATTGATAATAATAATTTTTAATGATAATAATAATAATATATACTAATAATAATAATACTAATAAAAATAATAATAATTCAAATAGTATTTAAGATATAACAAGTTATATGTATCCAATTTCATTCTCCATATATTTTTATTAGAAATAATAATATTAATTTTTACAGATATCAGTATTAACATTGACATTAATAATAATAATAAAAGTAATAACATAATAGTTAAAATTAAAATTATACATAAATTTAATATACTAATGTTATATATTATTATTTATGTTATTTTTTACTAATTATATAATATATTTTATTATAACATATCCTATATATTTATTATAATATATATATATATATATATATATATATATATATATATATATATATATATATATATATATATATATATATATATATATATATATATATATATATGTTCATTATATTAGCAACTTAACTATTCTATATATTACTTTAAATTTTCAATTCAATTCAAATGATAAATTTGTATTATATTAAATTAATATATACACATATAATCATATTTATACTTTTATATATATATATATATATATATATATATATATATATATATATATATATATATATATATATATATATATATATATATATATATATATAATTATCTGTATATTTATTTACACACAATTGTTCGTGAATCGTCGGAATTAGTCATAGGGCAATTGAATTCATGTAAACTGTTTCAAAGATTTTTGAGACCCAACCTTACAGACTTTGCTTATCGTGTCGTAATCATTTAAAGATTTAAATTTAAATTTGGTCGGAATTTTCTGGGTCGTCACAGAAGACACCGGTTGCGATAGAAGCTTCAAACTTTCCAACATCATACGAGTCTCAACCTCCTCCTCCAACTTTTTCGTCCGTTTTTCAGCTTCCTCCTTGATCGCCCTCATGGTTTCACGTGTTGCATTTGCAGTTTCATAAACCGCGGCTCTAGCATCCTCCGAAGAACAACGAGATGCCGCATCCGATGAACAAGAACTCTTTTGACTCTTTGCACGACCCGGTGGACGGCGGAGTGATGGACCTCCTCGAAATAAATTCTCCAAATTTATTGACGGGGTATCAGTCGAAGTTGGAGTCGGAGTCTCATCGGCATCTCCCAAATTGACAGGCTCAGGCTCGGTTGCACGACGTTTGGAGCTCAGTACGGTTTCATATACTTTAAATTGGGGACATTCTTTGACAACTCTCTACGCATCTTCGTATGAGAAGACTTTCTTTTGTTGCTCACGAAACGCCTTCTTAACTGACACTAAAATATCGTTGTCGTTCGCTCCACTAGGCCAATGCTTCACAAGTTTTTCATAAATTGCGACAAATAGCTTGATATATTTTGCCATCTTGGTCCACTTGCCCGATATTTGATCCATATGCCTTTGTTCCCTTACTTGAGAGTTGTAATCTTCTCGGATGGTCCCCCAAAATGAATGATGTGTTTGGGCGTTTCCAATGTTGGGATTTAGAGTAGCTCGCATCCAACACTCGGCTAAAATCCTACTTTCATCGTCCGACCACATAACTTTGGCCCTTTTTCCTTTGTTGGAGGCGGTAGTTTCTTGTGTTTCTTCGACCTCCTCAACAACGGGTTGTGTTTCTTGCACTGCATCGGCTTCTTCTTCTTCGAATGATGTGTCAAACGTAGGTATATAAGGGCTTTGAGGGGTTTGTGGTCGGTTACATTGAGGAGTTTGTGGTTGGTTATACTGAGTTGTTTGTGGTTGGTTATATTGAGGTGTTTTATAGTGGGGATTAGTGAGGTAATGGGGTATGAAAAATGGATTCACGGCCCAATTATTTAGTTGATGATATTGGGGATATTGCATGTTAGAAACGTTAGAAGATGAGCCCATGTGATTAAGTTGTTGAGATTGATGAAGACTGTTTTGGAGGACCGAATTCCACATGTCTTCATCAATGTGATTAAGTTGTTGAGATTGATTAAGTTGTTGTTGTGGTTGTTGATGATGTTGTTTTTTTTGTTTTTATTTTTGACTTTTTTTGTTGGAAGACATGTTGAAAGAGATAGATGTTGTGAGAAGTAGATGAGATTGATTAAGTTGTGGGTATATATAAATGAGATGTTGTGAAAGAGATAGATTTTGTGAGTATATATAAATGAGATTGTAGTTGGTGGATATATATAAATTGAAAAACTATCCGTTGAAATTGGAATATAGCCGTTGCCAAGCAAAGATGATCCGTGATTGCAAATGTCGTTGCCAAGCAAAACAAACCGCAGTGGTTGAAGGGCGGAGCAAAACACTTTTGCTGGTATCGGCGCCCTTGAAGGGCGGCTCCAAAGGCGGAGTAAGGGCGGGTACCGATACTAGTGCTCTTATCATACACTATCTTAAAGGCTTAATGACAGCCTTAATTATCATTAACGTTTTTTCTTAACTCAAACTGCCACATCATTTTTTTTTTAAACATCCATGAATCCTTTAATCGGAACAATTGTAGTGTTTTGGTAGCTAAATAACATTTGTTGTTCTACGCATAAACATTTGTTCTGTTATATGTGCCTAAAGAATTAATGGATATTTGGTTTGTTTGTCTTTTTTTCATTTATGGTCAAAGGAAGTAAAACGAGTAAATAAGTAAACATCTCTTAGATGCTATCTGAAAAATGAGATTATTTTTATTTAAAGTACGTGGTTAAACCAGGTTATTGCTTAATTATTTCCGATCGTATTCCAAACCATCACAAAATATTTTGGTAATCACGGATATTAGTATGTTCAACTCGTGTCAATGTACAGGGCCCATATTCAACTAGTTCAACTAGGTCTTAAAATAAAAACCCAACTAACAATATATATAGCTCCATATCACTTATAATTATGAATGATTAAAATATATCCCATTCCATAATCCATCCATCCGTTCCATAATTAAAATAAAGAAAAAATTATGTGATTAGTACATGTGATTTGTTTAGAATATCATGACAATACCTAAACTTTTTGTTTTGTAGAGTTGGTACCTACATTTTGATTAAGTCACGTGGTTGACACTAGCTGTTAACGTCTGTTTATACTTTTAGGGTTAATTCTAAAATTTATTCCATATAAAAGGCTTGAAGACTGTATCTGGCTTCTATGCCTGTTAAGTACTTAAGTTATATAGATTCTCTCTCTTAAGCTATGAAGATTCTATGTCTCTTACTCTACAATCACCGTCACCAGAGGCTGAGATTGCTGTGAGATTAATCGAAATGGGTCACCTGAGTGAACGGCGACGTTGAACGATGGTGAAAGACGATTAACGTCGATGAACCACATCCAACGAGTATTCTATTTCCATCCTCTGCAGATCTGAAATCGATTTGTAATCCACAGTTGTCGTTGCCGTCGTCATCGCAGCCACCGACCCCCACCGCTGTAGGGACGTTTATTTTATTTATAAGTTGAATAATTGTTTCTATATCCGTCTTTTAAGAAAAAAATTGTTTCTAGCTCTGAACTCATATTTTCGTTATTATTACTGTATTTTTTTTTTCTTCTTATCTTAGAATTTAGTGTTGATGACTAAGGGAATTTGGAGATGGTGATGATGGGGTAGCTGTGATTACCAGCAATAAGTCAAATAAAATAACGGATAAAGGAATTTGAATTTTTTTAAAGTTTTATATTCAATTATTGTTACGAACTTTAAGTTTAGTGAAGTATAGAAGTTATATGAATAAAGAAATTTGGTTTGGAATTGAGTTGGAATAATATTTTGGATTTGATTTGGGTTTTTTTAAATTTGATTATAGTTTGTGAATTTGGGATGAAGATAGAAATAAAGAAAGAGAATGCCAAAGGAAAATTTTTTTGGTCAAAATGCTCCATTTCACAAGTGTGCAGGGACGAAATTACCCTCACATGCGTGTCACATGTGAGGGGTAACCGTTTAATATATAACAGACGTTAAGTTATTGAAAATTTAGGTACTAACTACGAAAAAAAATAAAGTTTAGGTTTTGTGATGATAAAGTAAACAAGCCACATGTACCAACAGCGTAATTTTTTCATTTCTGAAATAAATCATAAGAGTTGTTGACACATTTCGTCCTTGCACTGCACATGTACTTCCAGTGTCTATGTGAATTTCAATTTCAAGATACATTTGCCTAATGGTATGTATTACTCGGTATATTATTTTTTATAACTATAACGACCCTCATTTTTCCATTCTATATTTTTTCATATTAAATGCCCAACAATATAATTAAACTTAACAATTAAACCTTAATTAACGATTGTTAAGTATTAAGAATTATAAATTATAATAATTAACTTTATGTAATAATTAACAAGTTAATAAAAAGATAAAAATAATGAGCTTATTAACTTTCGTGAACAAATAAATAACTTTAAAACTTGTGTACTTAAAATAATTAAACTTGGATAATTAAGGAACTATTTAAGCTAAATTAAAGAACAAGGACTAAAGTGAAAAATCCCAAAACTCCTCTTGAAAATACCCTAGCCGAAAAAAATAGTGAATTGCCTAAAATACCCTCCCTAAAATCGGCTCCCATGAACTCCCATTACTTCCTCATCAAGTTTAACTTGTTCCCTAAGTAAAACCTAACCCTAATCACCTCCTCATTAACCTAACTTGTTCCCAAAGTAATTCCTAATTAAACCCTAATTCTAGAATCCTCCTAACTCTCCTATAAATAGAGGCCTAAGCTAGAGCTAAAGATGTACCAAATCACAATCAAAAATCTCTCTCAAATCTCTCCTCTCTCTCTAATTTTCAGCTCAAAAACCGAAAATCCCCACCACCACCATCGAAAATCATCATCAATCTTCAAGGGTTTTCAAGCAATCTTCATCGTATTCTTCGCGTTCTTCAAAGTTCTTCAAGAATCTTCAAGGTGTTCTTCAAATCTTCAAGGTTTTGATCTTCATCTTCAAAGTGTTTCATCTTTTCTTTGTTAATCATCTTAGAATCTTCAAGGTATAACATAAACCCTAAAACTTATTTACATAATCTTTGATCTTGTTTTAAATTCATGTTCATGATATAATCTTGTTAATTCAAACAAATACATATACATATACATGAACACGCATAGATGTATACATATACATGAAGAGAAAAAAAAAATCTATGTATGTGTGTGTGTCGACCGAAAAAAAAGGGAAAATGAGTCTTTGATCTTTAAAACCTAGGTGATTAGATAAGAGATTTGTTTGTGTTAATTAAGGAAACAAAATATAAATATATATACATATACATAAATCGATACATATATATATATACATGTAAAAAAAATATTTATATATATATATACATATATATATATATATATATATATATATACATATACACGAAATATATACATATATATATTAAACCCTAATTACACTTAAATTATACTACATTAACTAAAACCCTAAACCTAACCCTAATTATTAAACCCTAATTTATTAAACCCTAATACATTAATTAAAATCCTAAAACCCTAATACATTAATTAAAACCCTAAAACCCTAATACTACTTTAATTAATTAAAACCCTAATCATTACCTAATCATTACTACACTAAACCCTAAACCTAAACATTTATTACAAAACCCTAATCATTAAATACTTTAATTAATTAAACCTAATTAATTAATGAAACCCTAATACTACTATTACTACTATATAATATTTATACACTATTACTATTACTAGCACTTATAATATACTACTTATATTATAATACTTATGTTACAATAGTCATCCACGATAACGTGAAGTCACTTGAACGTCAACGCTACTTAAGGCCTAGGGTGATCCTTGGTACCACTTAAGGGACGCTTGTGGATTACGAATGCCAAACTTAGATTTTGGTCAAGAAATCCTGGGCCAACCGGTAACAATAGATCATCTTGGTAACTCAGCGGTAGCATAGATGTTCGGGTACGATCTACAATATCAACCTGACTATAGTAATCATACACTTAGTTATTTTTCACACTTAATAGGTGGTAGACTTATTAAGGACAACTCACTAGTGTTCAACACTAACTTACTAAAAATAAAAACTTACTAAAAGTGGAGACTTACTAAAAATGGAAAATTTCTAAAAATAGAAACTTACTAGGAATAGAAACTTAGTAAAACGAATTACACTTGCATATTTAAACTTAAATTTGGGCAAAACACTTAACTACTCTTAAATGTCAATAGGTTGACTTTCTGCTCACGTTCATTCAAACTTTCTATTCCGAGGAATAACCATCTTTCTCTACTTACTAAGGTGAACTCATAGCCCCTCTTACTATTGCGCAACTTATTTAACTTATTTGGGGTGAGACACATGCTGTTTTTACGTTTTACAATTTAGACATAAGTACCAAACTGTTAAACTATGCTATACCCGGCTATGTCCGACTAAGTCCCTACAGTGATATTTTTAATTGCTCGTTGAATGCATGCTTAATTATTGGGGGTAGGCCTATCGGGAGTAACGTCCCCGATACATTTGACAAAGTCATTGTATTACTTAATAATGAAATTAAACCGACAAGGACAGGCACAACTTGTCATTGGGGCAAACTTTGAACGTTTAGTCTAAATATCACGAACTGGCATAACTTTTTGATCCATGCGAGATCAACTTTGTAAACTAAATCTTGTGGTCTAAAACAAAGGTCAAACATTTTTGTTAAACCTATGAACTTCACTCAACCTTTTTGGTTGACACTTTAGCATGTTTGTCTCAGGTACCGATTGATCAAGCTTGAATTACTTACTGCTTATGTGATGCTACTTGGACTTAGGATCAAGAGATATTGCATTTATTATTCTTGCATTTAAAACAATTACTTTATTGTAATTTCCATTATTGTAATGACATTCATTTTCCGCTGCGTACTCAACAAAGTTTGTTCTTATCATTTAGTATTATTCTCGTATATTATAATATGCTGGTTTGTTGATATTAATGTCACATTCACCCAGGCCCTAATTGGGGGTGTGATAGATTGGTATCAGAGCATAACCAGGTTATTATAGAGAACCAGGATTGCATCTTTATATGTGCCTTACTTGCTAGCTAGGGTGCCTTAGCAATCTAGGAAACTATAACCTTTCCTGCCTTAGACTTTAAAGCACTTAGGATTGCCTTATAATCTTAACACTTAAGTTTTACTAAACTTGACTCAAAGATTCTAATCAAAGTCTCTTTCCTAATGTTAGGATGTCAAGCTCAAGCGTTAATCAACCAAATAAAATGACTCTCTTTAAATCTTCTGAAGAAATGGCTCGCTTCAACCCTACCACCGAAGTAGGTGTTGGACACTCTTCAACTTCGAGATGAGTCCAAAGCCCACCTTATGGTCTTGGTGGTCCTCCCTCACCAAACTATAGTCCGAATACTTTACCTAAGTCTCCCGACTACTACCCAACCCCAAGAATTGAAGACAAGGGAAAACGCCCTGCTGATTTTAATGAAGATGGCCCGTCTAAGAAAAGAGCTCGATCTCCTTCTTATGATAACCATAACGCCATGTGTGAAATTATGAATCTGCGAACGACTACCGAGAAGAACTTCGATGGTTTGCTTCGCCATGTTACAAGGATCGAGGCTCGAATGGATGAAAAGGACCTAGTGATCAAGAAACTTTTGGAGGAGAATGCGGAGTTAAAGAAAGAGATAAAGTTGGTGAAGTATGAGGAAGAACGTAACACCCGTTGGGGAAAGCAATCGCTTGCTCATCTCAAGGAGAATGTTGATTTCTGGTTGGATATGGAAAGAAATTGAGTCAACAAGCAGCTTGCTCTAAAGGGGTACGATAACAACGCAGTCAACAGCCGCGTTACTAACCTCTATGATAACCTCGAGTATCTCTATGAGAAGCAAAAGGCGAGGAACGATAAAGTTGATGAGTTTATGAAGAAGGTGGAGGATGAGAAGAAGAAATATGAAGATTACTTCAATCTTAATATTTCCTAAATTAATTTTTCCAATTCCTTATCTATGTAAAGGCTATGCCTTAAACTATTTCTATTTCCGAATCGTGTATTAAAAAGACTTATTTAATGCCTTGTTCTAATAATATAAAGCGTTCTATTAATATCACGTGATATCAATGCTTTATTTTATTCATACTTATAAATGTCCAAACTTATAACTTGTCACCTTACCAAACCTATGTTCACTTCTATGTAGTGACATCATGGTTCGTCCAGCTGCACCTGCTGTTAACAACATCGTGTTGACCACCGAGCAATTTCAACAATTGCTTACTACCGCCCAAGGCAACGCTCAAGCTAATAATGTTAATCCTCAACCGAAACCTTGTTCTTACAAGGACTTTACAAACAACCATCCTCCAGCTTTCAAGGGAAATGAAGAGGCTGTCGAACTAGTTCATTGGTTCGAGAAGCTAGAGTCTATCTTCCGCATTTGCAACTGCGGGGATGACGATCGGGTCAAATATGCCACTAGCTCATTAGCTGGTAATGCTTTAACTTGGTGGACTGCTTATGTTAAGTCCGTGGGAATTGACAATGCTAATGCAATCCCATAGGACGAACTAAAAAGCATGATGGTTAATAAATTCTGTCCGAGAAGTCAAGTTCAAAAACTTGAAGCCGAGTTCTGGGAACTCAAGGTGAAGGGTACCGACATAGAAAGCTACACCAATCGTTTTCTCGAGCTTTCAACTTTGTGTCCCGAGATGTTTCCTACCGAAGCTAGAAGTATTGAAAGGTATATTGAAGGTCTCCCCGAAGATGTTCAAGGGAATGTTATTGCTGCCGAGAAGGTCACTCTTGATGCGGTGATTCTTATGGCACAAAATTTGATGTTGGCCAAGAGAAGAAGAGCGTCGGCTAATAAGCAGGTTGACACTAAGAGTAATGAAGGTAAGAGGAAGTTTGAGCCATCTCAAGGTTCGACTCAGAATGTTAGTAAAAAGCCGGCGGATAGTACAAGGACGAATTATAAGGGCACTTATCCTTTTTGTATTCGTTGTGAAAGGCATCACCCGGGGCGGTGTACTGCTACTTGTACGTTGTGTAAGAAAGTGGGACACGTTGCTAAGACGTGTAAGACTCCTCCAAAGGATAAAGCTATTGTTCCTGCTAAAGCTCCTCCTACTTGTTACACTTGTGGAGAAAAGGGACACATTAGTCCAAATTGTCCTAAGAAGAAAGATACTCCCGCTACGGGAGCCAATACTACTGCTGCAAAGGGTTGTGCATTTGTTCTTACTGCTGCTGAAGCCCGAGATGAAGATGAGGTCATCACAGGTACGTATCTTATCAATAATTGTTACGCAACTATTTTATTTGATACGGGTGCCGACAAAAGTTACGTGTCTAGTGAATTTTGTACCCTATTTACTGAAAAGCCTCAACCCTTAGAATCTAAACGATTAGTAGAAGTAGCCAATGGAAAGATCATGAAAGTGGATAAAATCTATAAAAACTGCAACCTAATCTTAGCCAATAAAGAATTTAAGATAGACCTTTTGCCGGTCGAACTCGGAAGTTTTTATGTCGTAGTTGGAATGCATTGGTTACGTCCATTACATGCTGCAATCTTGTGTTTTGATAAAATCGTTAACATTCCATTGGGAAATGGAGAGACTCTAGTTATTCAAGGTGACAAGAGTGGTTCTAATCTCAATATTATCTCCTCTATTAAAACCCACAAATACCTTATGAAAGGTTATCCAGCTATTCTAGCCCACGTTATGATGATCGAATCGAAAGAGAAGTGTATTGAAGGTGTACCAGTAGTTAAAGATTTTCCCGATGTGTTTCCCGAAGATCTCCTTGGTCTTCCACCTCCTCGACAAGTTGAATTCCAAATTGATTTAGCTCCCGGTGCTGCTCCTATTGCTAAAGCACCATACCGTTTAGCACCTTCTGAAATGAAGGAACTTTCTAACCAACTCCAAGAACTATTGGATAAAGGTTTCATTCGTCCAAGCTCGTCCCCATGGGGAGCTCCTATCCTATTCGTTAAGAAGAAGGACGGTACGTTGAGGATGTGCGTTGATTACCGTGAACTCAACAAGCTTACTATCAAGAACCGTTATCCATTGCCACGTATTGATGATCTATTCGACCAACTTCAAGGGTCACGTGTTTATTCAAAGATTGATTTGAGGTCCGGTTATCACTAACTCAAAGTCAAGGAATCCGATATTCCTAAAACTGCTTTTCGTACACGTTATGGGAACTATGAATTTTATGTTATGCCTTTTGGCTTAACTAACGCTCCTGCCGTATTCATGGATCTTATGAATCGTGTCTGCAAGCTGTATCTTGATAAATTTGTCATTGTGTTCATTGACGACATCTTGATCTACTCCAAGAGTGAGAAAGAACATGAGCAACATTTGCGAATGATTCTTGAACTCTTACGAAAGGAACAACTCTACGCTAAATTTTCAAAGTGCGAGTTTTGGCTCAAAACCGTACAATTTCCTGGACATGTTGTTGATAGTAAAGGAATACATGTCGATCCAGCTAAGATTACCGCTATTCAAAACTGGGAGATACCAAAGACTGCGAAGCATATTCGTCAATTTTTGGGACTTGCCGGTTATTATCGAAGGTTCATAAAAGATTTTTCTCTCCTTGCTAAACCCCTTACGAAGTTAACTCACAAAGGGAAGAAGTTTGAGTGGTCCGAAGAACAGGAATCTGCTTTCAAGATTCTGAAGGATAAATTAACCACAGCTCCGATCCTCTCTTTACCTGAAGGTACTGATGACTTTGTTGTTTACTGTAATGCTTCAAAGCAAGGCTTTGGTTGTGTTTTAATGCAACATGAAAAGGTTATTGCCTATGCATCTAGACAGTTGAAGAAACATGAGGAGAACTATACCACACACGACCTCGAGTTAGGTGCCGTGGTATTCGCATTAAAGATATGGAGACATTATCTATATGGTACCCACTTTACGGTGTACACTGAACATAAAAGTCTTCGACACATCTTTGATCAAAAATAGCTGAATATGAGGTAAAGCCAATGGCTCGAGTTATTGAACGATTATCACTGTGAGCCAAAATATCATCCCGGCAAGGCAAATATAGTTGCCGATGCCCTTAGTCGAAAAGACGATGTTAAACGTGTTCGTGCTTTAAACCTGAAAATCAAATCAAATCTTATATCACGAATCTGTGAAGCTCAACTTGAAGCTATTAAACCAACACTTATCGAAGGTGAAGGACCTATAAGTTTTGAGAACCAACTCCAAGTGAAAGCTAATGGTACACGGTACTTTGGTAACAGAATTTGGGTCCCTCGTTTCGGTAATCTCCGTGAACTAGTCTTGGATGAAGCTCATAAGATTAGGTATTCTATTCATCCCGGTTCCAGTAAGATGTATCAAGATGTGAAGGAATTCTACTGGTGGCCTAACATGAAAGCTGACATTGCTACTTATGTTAGTAAGTGTCTCACTTGCCTGAAAATCAAGGCTGAACATCAAAAGCCTTCTGGTCTGTTGACACAACCCGACATTCCGCAGTGGAAGTGGGAATGCATCACTATGGACTTCGTTATTAAGTTGCCTAAGACTTCAAATGGTAACGATACTATTTGGGTCATAGTTGATCGTCTTACTAAATCTGCACATTTCATACCGATCAAGGAAACTGACAAGATGGAGAAATTATCACAGCTTTATATTAAAGAAATTGTCTCACGTCATGGAGTTCCTATCTCGATTATTTCTGATCGCGACGGTCGATTCGTTTCTAGATTCTGGGAAACTTTACAATCTGCTCTTGGAACTCAACTCGACATGAGTACAGCTTATCATCCGCAAACTGATGGTTAAAGTGAACGAACTATTCAAACCTTGAAAGATATGCTACGTGCTTGTGTAATCGATTTCGGCAAAGGATGGGATAGACATCTACCTTTGGTTGAATTTTCTTACAACAACAGTTACCACTCTAGCATTAAAGCTGCACCTTTTGAAGCTTTATATGGCCAAAAGTGTAGATCCCCTTTGTGTTGGGATGAACTCGAGGACAGACATTTAACTGGTCCTGAAATTATTCATGAAACTACCAAAAAGATCGTTCAGATTAAGCAACGATTAGAAACTGCCCGTAGCCGACAAAAGAACTATGCCGATAGAAAGCGAAAGGATATAGAATTCCAAGTTGGAGATAAAGTCATGTTGAAAGTATCCCCTTGGAAAGGCATTGTCCGTTTCGGTAAACGAAGCAAACTCAGTCCACGATATGTTGGACCTTTCACGATCACTCAAAGAGTCAGTCCCGTGGCATACCGATTAGAACTACCAACCGAACTTAGACAAGTACATGATGTGTTTCATGTCTCGAATCTTAAAAGGTGTCTTGCTGATGACACACTCGTTATTCCTTTGGATGATATTCGCATTGATGAGCAAATGCACTTCGTTGAAGAACCTACATAAATCATGGAAGGAGAGGTCAAACAAACACGTAAAAGCAATATACCTATTGTTAAGGTCCGTTGGAATTCGCGTAGAGGCCCCGAATATACCTGGGAACGCAAAGACCACATGGTACGGAAATATCCCCATCTCTTCTCAACTGCTGATGCAAACGAGGAATATACCTAAAACTTCGGGACGAAGTTTTCAATAACGGGGAGGTACTATAACGACCCTCATTTTTCCATTCTATATTTTTCCATATTAAATGCCCAACAATATAATTAAACTTAACAATTAAACCTTAATTAACGATTGTTAAGTATTAAGAATTATAAATTATAATAATTAACTTTATGTAATAATTAACAAGTTAATAAAAAAATAAAAATAATGAGCTTATTAACTTTCGTGAACAAATAAATAACTTTAAAACTTGTGTACTTAAAATAATTAAACTTGGATAATTAAGGAACTATTTAAGCTAAATTAAAGAACAATGACTAAAGTGAAAAATCCCAAAACTCCCCTTGAAAATACCCTAGCCGAAAATAAAAAAAATAGTGAATTGCCTAAAATACCCTTCCTAAAATCGCCTCCCATGAACTCCCATTACTTCCTCATCAAGTTTGACTTGTTCCCTAAGTAAAACCTAACCCTAATCACCTCTTCATTAACCTAACTTGTTCCCAAAGTAATTCCTAATTAAACCATAATTCTAGAATCCTCCTAACTCTCCTATAGATAGAGGCCTAAGCTAGAGCTAAAGATGTACCAAATCACAATCAAAAGTCTCTCTTAAATGTCTCCTCTCTCTCTAATTTTCGGCTCAAAAATCGAAAATCCCCACCACCACCATCGAAAATCATCATCAATCTTCAAGGGTTTTCAAGCAATCTTCATCATGTTCTTCGCGTTCTTCAAAGTTCTTCAAGAATCTTCAAGGTGTTCTTCAAATCTTCAAGGTTTTGATATTCATCTTCAAAGTGTTTCATCTTTTCTTTGTTAATCATCTTCGAATCTTCTAGGTATAACATAAACCCTAAAACTTATTTACATAATCTTTGATCTTGTTTTAAATTCATGTTCATGATATAATCTTGTTAATTCAAACAAATACATATACATATACATGAACACGCATAGATATATACATATACATGAAGAGAAAAAAAATATATATGTATGTGTGTGTGTCAATCGAAAAAAAAGGGAAAAGGAGTGTTTGATCTTTAAAACCTTGGTGATTAGATAAAAGATTTGTTTGTGTTAATTAAGGAAACAAAATATAAATATATATACATATACATAAATCGGTACATATATATATATACATGTAAAAAATAAAATATTTATATATATATATATATACATATACACGAAATATATATATATATACATATATATATATATATATATATATATATATATATATATATATATATATATATATATATATATATATATATATATATATATATTTATATATATACATAAACCCTAATTTAAGTATACACGAAATATATATATATATATATATATATATATATATATATATATATATATATATATATATATATATATATATATATACATAAACCCTAATTTAAGTATATATATATATATTTATATATATACATAAACCCTAATTACACTTAAACTATACTTGATAGTGCTCCAAATAAACATATATTTAGTATCAATATCCTTCCGATATGTAAAGTTTTCAGTTGCAATTGTTCTATTTCCAAATGATATTCGTTTATAATAAATAAGTGCAAAGACAAAAGGCGAAAACGAAGATTCAAAGACAAAAACATCCAAAAAGCTCAAATGTACAAGATACAATTCAAGTGGTTCAATTTAATAATGAAAAACGTCTAAAATTGACAAGAGTACAAGTTACGAAATGAAAAGCACGAAGATTAAAGAATTGAAGAAAAAGTGTCACTAAAGCTGGAAAAGTGCCACTAAAGCCATAGTGCACTCAAAAGTGCCACTAAAAGTGAGTTAAAGACTTGCGCGGATTTTGGAAGTTAAGGAAAATAATTTTTTGTGCAAATTACAAATTGCAAAATGCAAAGTACAAGATATTAAATTATACGAAAGGACGTTCGAAAATCCGGAACCAGGACCTGAGCCAACTATCAACGCGCGACGCAACGGACCTAAAATTACAAGTCTACTATTGATAGTGCTCCAAATGAACATATATTTAGTAGCAATATCCTCCCAATATGTAAATTACTTAGTTGTAATTGTCCTATTTTAAGTTGTAATCATTTATATTAAATAAGTGCGAAGACAAAAGGCGAAAACGAGGATTTGAAGACGCAAATGACCAAAAAGCTCAAATGTACAAGATACAATCCAAGTGGTTCAATTTATTGATGAGAAACGTCTAAAAATGACAAAAGTACAAGTTGCGGAACGCAAAGTACAAGATATTATATTATACGAAAGGACGTTCAAAAATCCGAAACCGAGACCTGAGCCAACTATCAACGCCCGACGCAACGGACTAAAAATTACAAGTATACTATGCACAAGAATATAATATAATATATAAATAATTATATTAATTATTTATATTTTATATTTATATATAAAATATGTCGACAAGCAAGGTTCCAAAAGTTTGTGAGCTGAATTTTCAAACTCCACGACTCGCGGAGTTTGAAAGCCAAAAACTCCACGACTCGCGGAGCTGTCAGAAATCAAAACCCCTATAAAAGGCCATGCATTCGTTCGATTTTAATATATAAAAAATATAAATAATAATAAAACTCTGTAATAAATAATAAATAAATATATATATAATATATATATATATATATATATATATATATATATATATATATATATATATATATATATATATATATATATATATATATATATATATATAGTATAGGGTAGTTTTATATTAGATTAGTTCGGGTTATGTGAAGGTTATTTTACGGGTTTTTAAAGTCGGAGCTCTGTCCGTGTAACACTACGCGATAAATAATCAATGTAAGCTATGTTCTCCTTTTTAATTTAATGTCTCGTAGCTAAGTTATTATTATGCTTATTTAAATCGAAGTAATCATGATGTTGGACTAATTACTAAAATTGGGTAATTGGGCTTTGTACCATAATTGGGGTTTGGACAAAAGAACGACACTTGTGAAAATTAGACTATGGGCTATTAATGGGCTTTATATTTGTTTAACTAAATGATAGTTTGTTGATTTTAATATAAAGATTTACAATTGGACGTCCCTATAAATAACCATATACACTCGATCGGACACGATGGGTGGGGTATTTATATGTACGAATAATCGTTCATTTAATCGGACACGGGAATGGATTAATAGTCTATGGAATTATTAAAACAGGGGTGAAATTATGTACAAGGACACTTGGCATAATTGATAACAAAGTATTAAAACCTTGGGTTACACGCAGTCGATATTCTGGTGTAATTATTAAACAAAGTATTAAAACCTTGTTACAGTTTAAGTCCCCAATTAGTTGGAATATTTAACTTCGGGTATAAGGATAATTTGACGAGGACACTCGCACTTTATATTTATGACTGATAGACCGTTATGGACAAAAACCAGATGAACTTATCAAATAATCCAGGACAAAGGACAATTAATCTAGGGTAATAAATAATCAAAACGTCAAACATCATGGTTACGGAAGCTTAAATAAGCATAATATATTTTATTTCATTTTTCCTCGTACTTTTATTTATTGTCATTTTAATTATTGTTATTTATTTTATATTGTTATTTAAATATCGTCATTTACTATACGTTTCGTTTAAAATATAAATCGACAAACCGGTCATTAAACGGTAAACCCCCTTTTATATATTATTATATATAATTATATATATTTTGTACAAATATAGTTGTTTAAAAATATAGTGTGCAATAAGCCCGCTCCCTGTGGAACGAACCGGACTTACTAAAAACTATACTACTCTACGATTAGGTACACTGCCTATAGTGTTGTAGCAAGGTTTAGGTATATCCATTTTGTAAATAAATAATTAAAACTTGTGTAATATTTCGTCGTATTTCGTATTTAAATTAATACTATTTCGTACACCCCGCTGCACACATCAAGTTTTTGACGCCGCTGCCGGGGACTCGGAGAAACTCTATATTTTTAATTTATTTTTGTATAAATATATTTATATATCATTTTAGAAAAACAATATAAAATTTAAAAAAAAAACGAAAATGCAAACTCCGCGACTTGTGGAATTTTAGGGCACGTGTCAACGCGACTCGCGGAGCCGCCCTGACGCGCTGACAGAAACCCTATTTTCGCTTTAATTACGGAGTAATATTATTTATTATTATTTTTAAACCCTAATTACTTTATTAGTTTAACATAATTAGTTTTAATTTTTAATTAAATTGTATTTTAAATTTTAATTAGTTTTATTTATATATATAAATTAATACTTTTATAAAATAAATATATAAAAATAATATTTTTATAAAAATAAATAATTTTATCAAAATTTAAGCATATTTTTATTTTTGTATCTTTTTAATCGGTTAATCGTAATATTTGTATTTTTATCGTTCATATCTAGTTTTAAGCTTAGTATTTTGCCGTAGCTTATTTTTATTTCTAGATTTTTAGGCTTTGCCGTAAAATCCCTTAACTGCTTATTCCTTAGACTAAGATTTAGGTGCTTTAGAATTTTGCGACGCCATTTTTTCGCGCTATCTTTCTTATTTTTATTTTTCGACGTTTTTAGACGCGCACTCTTTTTCTTTCTTATTTCTCGACACGTTAGTTTTTAGGACTTAGAAATTTTCTCTATTTCTTCTCTAAAATTTTAAAACGAAAAATTATTTTAAGCGGTTAAATTGATAGACATCCAAATTTTCTGCTTCGTAGTAATAGTTGGATTTGTTAGTGGCTGAGTTGTGAGCTTCCGATTTAAAGGGTTCTGGCTCCCTGCTGCATCTTTTGGCTATTCGAAACGTGGGCAAAAGCAGAAAAGTCTATTAATTGGACAACTTATATAAGTTTTTCTATTTTTATAACTAATAGGATAATTAAAATTTGGTAATAAGCGCATTATGAAAAGTCTCGAAGATATTTTGGAAACTCTTTATGAAATACAAAATCAATACTCTCAACCGAGTGTTGATGACAATTCGATCAGTCAATCTTGGATCACGAACGACGAAAAAATAACTGGTTGTGAAATCTGTGGAGATTATCACTCAACATGGGAATGTTATTATTACGTTCCTGTGGAAAATTATGCACCCATGGAACCTGAATGGAACAATTATGAGGAATACAATTCTAATTGGGATTATTTTCAAGAATATATCCAAACTCAACAACCAGAAGACGAGAAAATTATATGCCTGAAAATTCTTTAGATTATATGAAAATCAAACTCGAAGAACTTGATGCTCAAAATGAACAAATGAGAGAGTTTGTAAATCGGCAAGCTGAAACTCTATCAGATTACACACCTGTTGATCTGAGGAGTCGTGTGCAAGAAAATCTCATATCATCGAATTTTGATGAATTCGAGAGCTCCGAAATCACCAATTATTCCGATGATACTTTTTATTCAGCTTTAGCAATTTCACAACATATCGACACATTAGCCTCAACCGACGAAATCATCGATCCATCTATGGATGAAGAAGAAGTAAGGATGACAAATTGGTACTCTTGGAAAAACGATAACATTGAAAATTTTACCCCCGAGACCAAAATGGTGGGACCGATAAGTACCGTTAATGAAGAAGAATTTGCTTCAATCCAGCCACAACCTTCCAACCCAATATTCTCAATAGACGAGTCATCTACCAAAGATGAACTACAAGCTGTAATAGATATTGACACCTCGAATTTCACCCAATTGGGTAATAGAGGTGAAAACTTTGATTCCGAGAATGAACGAAAGAAAATGTTAGGAATTGTCCACCCAATAGAAATATGTATGTCGGTATATATCAATCCATTTGACCAAGAACCAGAAAAGAGACATATCCATTTACTAAAAGCTACACTTAAAAAAGAATTAAGTAGTGACGATCGAGTGGTTCTAAACTTTAAACCCATTGATATATTATACACCACCCTAAATGTAAATAACTGGCTCACTACTCTAATTCGTGGAACTCATTCTACCGACTTCACATGTCGTCAGCTAAGTGTGGGGAAGTCTAACCCCACTTAACGTTAAATTCGGGGTTCGGGTTAGTGCATAACTCGTTAATAAAAATGCATGATAAGTTAGGGTAAAAGACGCTTTTTCAAATATTAGTAAACAGTTCAGAAAAGCAGCCGTTTTTAAAAAAAGCATGTGTGATAAAACAAGAAGGAATGAACGATGAGGCGCGCCATCTATCATTTGACGAGCTTTGTAATTACAAACTGGGTATTTTCAATCACTTTTCTACACTAATCACCCTCATAAATTTATAATTAGAGTCCGATTTCATGCAAATGAGGGCATTGCATGATCTCAAGTGTGGGGAAGGGTTATAAATTCTCTCGGGTTTATACTTGGTTTATTTGCCAAATTTTATGAAAATTTGAAAAATTTTCAAATAAATGAATTTAAAATAATGTTTATATATATTTATGAACGATGAAAATTAGGTGTTAATACCGAAATTATCGTTACCTCGGAAAGGACATAAATTGAGAAACACCCTAAAACGATTGAATTCATTTAAAATGGAATAAAGGAGAATAAAAAGGCAGTGAAAGAAACTAAGTGTGGGGAGAATGTACCAAGTTATTCAATTAAAAATTATCTATCACATGTTTATGTAAAGTTATTGCAGGCACTTTTGTTTTGGACGATTTTAATCAGTTTTACCCGATTTACTGTAATATATTTGAAAGAAAAGATGGATCTACACGATGAATCAATTCCATCATTAAAAGGAAGTAAAGTCTTCCGAAAAAGAAACGCGCTTCTTGATTTAGGTCATGAAGTTGTCGTCCAGACCAGCTGTTGGTTGACGAAAAATCTAGAAAAGTCATCTCTAAAATCAGCAGGAAATCCACGGACCTCAGCATCAAACAGGGTCGCCAGGTGGTCAGATTTATCCTAACCATGAGAAGGATTTATCTCGTAAAATGGGGAGGGCGCCGTGCAAATTAGCTTGATAAGACTAATGAATCAGACCCCCAGAAAGGATAATCTCCTTAAATATTAAAAATCAGCTTTTAAGACTGATATTACTCAATCCTTGAGATTGACCTTAAAGATTGAGAATTACAAACTCATGGAATTCAATGATATCTAAACTCGAGCTTGAACGAGAAAATATTTTGATAAAAATTATAAACCGATTTGTTTTCTGAAAAACCATTTTCAATGCGTTCATTACCATTGAACGTAAAATCCTAGGAATTCACCTGGAATTCATTAGGCCACCTGAACCAAATCGAGTGTCAACCGTAAGAACGGTGGTTGCATAGCATGGTCGAAGACAGGACCTTGTGCCAGACCGAAAAAATTATAGGGTGATCTTTACTATTGCTCCTACAAAGGATAGTAATTGCATCCGACACGTTTTAGACCATGAACAAATGCATGTCATTAGACATTGCCTTAACAGTTTCTTGTTCATCGCTTTCCTTTTCAACCGGACGGTAGTTTACCAAAAGGTAATATACGGAGCAAGTATACTGGACGTGTGCTTTCCTAATACAAGGTTAGCAAGTGGGTGACACAAAAACATAAGTTTTGAGCTAAAATTTTCAAATCTGAAACCCACAAAAACATTTTGCAAACACCGGTGAAGGGGTATTCCGGAAAACTTATCTAGGGTAAAAGCTAGAATAAATTTTCAAAAGATCAAATGTTTTCATAAAGATCCAATTTCCTTAAGGATCTAAATTTTTATAGTCATGTGGGACTGTAAACCACATCGTTACTATCATTGTTTATACCGCCGTATCAAAATGACTAATGTATAAAGTGTGAAGAATAAAGAAGTGATTCATGTGATTTAATTTCAAGTTTGTATTGCTTGAGGACAAGCAACGTTCAAGTGTGGGGATATTTGATAGTGCTCCAAATGAACATATATTTAGTAGCAATATCCTCCCAATTTGTAAATTATTTAGTTGTAATTGTCCTATTTTAAGTTGTAATCGTTTATATTAAATAAGTGCGAAGACAAAAGGCGAAAACGACGATTTGAAGACGCAAATGACCAAAAAGCTCAAATGTACAAGATACAATCCAAGTGGTTCAATTTATTGATGAGAAACGTCTAAAAATGACAAAAGTACAAGTTGCGGAACGCAAAGTACAAGATATTAAATTATACGAAAGGACGTTCAAAAATCCGAAACCGGGACCTGAGCCAACTATCAACGCCCGACGCAACGGACTAAAAATTACAAGTCTACTATGTACAAGAATATAATATAATATATAAATAATTATATTAATTATTTATATTTTATATTTATATATAAAATATGTCGACAAGCAAGGTTCCAAAAGTTTGTGAGCTGGATTTTCAAACTCCACGACTCGCGGAGTTTGAAGGCCAAAAACTCCACGACTCGCGGAGCTGTCAGAAATCAAAACCCCTATAAAAGGCCATGCATTCGTTCAATTTTAATATATAAAAAATATAAATAATAATAATAATACTCTGTAATAAATAATAAATAAATATATATATAATATATATATATATATATATATATATATATATATATATATATATATATATATATATATATATATATATATATATATATATATATATATATAGTATAGGGTAGTTTTATATTAGATTAGTTCGGGTTATGTGAAGGTTATTTTACGGGTTTTTAAAGTCGGAGCTCTGTCCGTGTAACACTACGCGATAAATAATCAATGTAAGCTATGTTCTCCTTTTTAATTTAATGTCTCGCACCTAAGTTATTATTATGCTTATTTAAATCGAAGTAATCATGATGTTGGACTAATTACTAAAATTGGGTAATTGGGCTTTGTACCATAATTGGGGTTTGGACAAAAGAACGACACTTGTGGAAATTAGACTATGGGCTATTAATGGGCTTTATATTTGTTTAACTAAATGATAGTTTGTTAATTTTAATATAAAGATTTACAATTGGACGTCCCTATAAATAATCATATGCACTCGATCGGACACGATGGGCGGGGTATTTATATGTACGAATAATCATTCATTTAACCGGACACGGGAATGGATTAATAGTCTATGGAATTATTAAAACAGGGGTGAAATTATGTACAAGGACACTTGGCATAATTGATAACAAAGTATTAAAACATTGGGTTACACGCAGTCGATATTCTGGTGTAATTATTAAACAAAGTATTAAAACCTTGTTACAGTTTAAGTCCCCAATTAGTTGAAATATTTAACTTCGGGTATAAGGATAATTTGACGAGGACACTCGTACTTTATATTTATGACTGATGGACCGTTATGGACAAAAACCAGATGGACTTATCAAATAATCCAGGACAAAGGATAATTAACCCAGGGTAATAAATAATCAAAACGTCAAACATCATGGTTACGGAAGCTTAAATAAGCATAATATATTTTATTTCATTTTTCCTCGTACTTTTATTTATTGTCATTTTAATTATTGTTATTTATTTTATATTGTTATTTAAATATCGTCATTTACTATACGCTTCGTTTAAAATATAAATCGAAAAACCGGTCATTAAACGGTAAACCCCCTTTTATATATTATTATATATAATTATATATATTTTGTACAAATATAGTTGTTTAAAAATATAGTGTGCAATAAGCCCGCTCCCTGTGGAACGAACCGGACATACTAAAAACTATACTACTCTACGATTAGGTACACTGCCTATAGTGTTGTAGCAAGGTTTAGGTATATCCATTTTGTAAATAAATAATTAAAACTTGTGTAATATTTCGTCGTATTTCGTATTTAAATTAATACTATTTCGTACACCCCGCTGCACACATCAACTATGTACAAGAATATAATATAATATTTAAATAATTATATAAATTATTTATATATTATATATATTTAAATAATACGTCGAGAAAGAAGAAAACAAAGCAATGTGACTGGATCCAGCTGGCCATGCGATCGCATGGCCTGGAAGAGCAAATTCCATGCGATCGCATGGGGCCAAAACTCAGGCCACATCTATAAATACCAGGCTTCTGATCGAGTTTAAACACAAACAAAAAAATAGATTACTCCCTCTGTTTAGTATAATATATATATATATATATATATATATATATATATATATATATATATATATATATATATATATATATATATATATATATATATATATATATATATATATATATATAATATAGGTTAGTTTTATATTAGATTAGTTTGGGTTATGTAAAGGTTATTTTACGGGTTTTGAAGTCGAAGCTCTGTCCATGTAATACTACGCGATAAATAATCAATGTAAGCTATGTTCTCCTTTTTAAATTAATGTCTCGTACTTAAGTTATTATTATGCTTATTTGAGTAGAAGTAATCGTGATGTTGGGCTAAATATTAAGATGGGCTTTGGACCATAATTGGGGTTTGGACAAAAGAACGACACTTGTGGAAATTAGACTATGGGTTATTAATGGGCTTTATATTAAATTAATGATACCTCGTTAATTTAATATAAAGGTTACAATTTGACGTATCTATATATAACCACATACGCTTAATCGGATACGATGGGCGGGATATTTATAAATACAAATTATTGTTCATTTGACCGGACACGGGGATGGATTAATAGTCAATGGACTCATTAAAACAGGGGTGGATTACATTCAAGGGTAATTGGTGTAATTGTTAACAATGTATTAAAACCTTAGTTTACACACAGTCGATAACCTGGTGTATTCATTAAACAAAGTATTAAGACCTTGTTACAGTCCGAATCCCCAATTAGTTGGAATATTTGACTTCGGGTATAAGGTTAAATTTGCCGAGCATTTTATAATTATGACCGATGGACTATTATGGACAAAAACCAGATAGGTTTTAAATATATCCAGGACAAAGGACAATTAACCCAGGGTAATAAATTATAATCAAAACGTCAAACATCATGGTTACGGAAGTATAAATAAGCATAATTATTATATTGTTATTTATTTTACGCACTTAAATTATCGTCATTTATATTTTGCATTAGGTTTTAATTGTGACTTAAAATATAAAAATGACAAACTGGTCATTAAACGGTAAACCCTCTTTTATATATTATTACTATGTATAATATATTTTGTACAAATATAATTGTTTAAAAATATAGTGTAAAATAAGTCGTCTCCCTGTGGAATGAACCGGATTTACTAAAAACTATACTACTCTACGATTAGGTACACTGCCTATAGTGTTGTAGCAAGGTTTAGGTATATCCCATCTGTAAATAAATAAATAACTTTTGTAAAATTGTATCGTATTTAATAGTATTTTGTAGTAAAAATATAACTATTTTGTTCACCACCTCGCACACATCAAGTTTTTGGCGCCGCTGCCGGGGACTCGGCGAAACGCTATATTTTTAATATATATTTATATAAATATATTTATTTATTGTTTTAGAAAAACAATATAAAATCTTTAAAATTAAAAAAAAAAAACTGGAAACCAGGCGCATGCGATCGCATGAGCTGGATGTTGTAAAACCATGCGGTCGCATGGTTGACGTGACAGACCCAAACCTTGAACTGCATTTAATTCGTGTAGGGTATTAATATATTTATTATTATTATTTAGGGTTTAGTTATAATATATTAATTAGTTTATTTTAGTTTTAATTTTTAATTAGTAATATTAAGTTTTAATTATTATTATTAATTATACAGTTTAGTATATTTATATAATAAATAATATAAAAATAATATTTTTATAAAAATAAGTAATTTTGTCATTTTTTTGTCTCTTTAATTTGTATATTTTAAATATTTGTATATTTATCGTTCGTAATTAGTTTTAAACTTAGTTTTTGCCGTAGAATTTTTATATTTCTATATTTTTAGGCTTTGCCGTAAAATTCCTTAAGTGCTTTTTCTTTAGATTAACATTTATGCGCTTTAGAATTTTGTGACGCCGTTTATAGATTTTAGTGCCAATTTAAGTAATTGTCGTTTTTCGAATAAAATTGCATTTACCTTTAGACCTTTAGGCGCAACTTTTTAGATTTAGTTTTTAGACTTTTAAGTTTCGACGTTTTTCTTTCTTATTTTTATTTTTCGACGTTTTTTGACGCTCTTTTTCTTTTTCATTTCTACGCGCTAGTTTTTAGGATATAGATTTTTATTTCGACGAAAAATTATTTTAAGCGATTAAATTGATCGACATCCAAATTTTCTGGTTCGTAGTAATAGTTGGATTTGTTAGTGGCGAGTTGTGGGCTTCCGATTTAAAGGGTCCTGGCTACCTGCTGCATCTATTGGCTATTCAAAACGTGAGCAAAATCAGAAAAGTCTATTAAATTAAAATTTAAGTAATAAGTGTAGTATGAAAAATCTCGAAAATATTTTGGAAACTCTTTATGACATACGAAATCAATACTCTCAACCGAGTGTTGATGACAATTCGTTCGGTCAATCTTGGATCACGAATGACGAAACAATAACTGGTTGTGAAATCTGTGGAGATTATCACTCAACATGGGAATGTTATGATTACGTTCCTATGGAAAATTATGAACCCATGGAACCTGAATGGAACGATTATGAAGAATACAATTCTAATTGGGATTATTCCCAAGAATATATCCAAACTCAACAACCAGAAGACGGGGAAAATTATGTGCCTAAAAATTCTTTAGATAATATGAAAATCAAACTCGAAGAACTTGATGCTCAAAATGAACAAATGAGAGAGTTTGTAAATCGGCAAGCTGAAACTCTATGAAATTACACACCTGTTGATCTGAGGAGTATTGTGCAAGAAAATCTCATATCATCGAATTTTGTTGAATTCGAGAGCTCTGAAATCACCAACTATCTCGATGATACTTTTTATTCAGTCTTACTAATTTCACAACATATCGACACATTAGCCTCTACCAACGAAATCATCGATCCATCAATGGATGAAGAAGAAGTAAGGGTGACAAATTGGTACTCTTGGGAAAACGATAACGTTGAAAATTTTACCCCCGAGACCAAAGTGGAGGAACCGATAAGGACCGTTAATAAAGAAGAATTTGCTTCAATCCAGCCACAACCTTCCAACCTAATATTCTCAATAGATGAGTCATCCACCGGAAATGAACTACGAGCTGTAATATATAATGACACCTCGGATTTCACCTAATTGGGTAATAGAGGTGAAAGCTTTGATCCCGAGAATGAACGGAAGGAAATGTTAGGAATTGTCCACCCTATAGTATGTATGTCGATGTATATCGATCTATTTGACCAATAACCAGAAAAGAGATATATCCATTTACTAAAAGCTACACTTAAAAAAGAATTAAGTAGTAACGATCGGGTGGGTCTAAACTTTAAACCCATTGATATATTATACACCACCCGAGATGTAAATAACTGGCTCACTATTCTAATTCGTGGAACTTATTCTACCGACTTCACATGTCGTCAGCTAAGTGTGGGGAAGTCTATCCCCACTTAACGTTAAATTAGGGGTTCGGGTTAGTGCATAACTCGTTAATAAAAATGCATGATGAGTTAGGGTAAAAGATGCATTTTCAAAGATTAGCAAACAGTTCAGAAAAGCAACCGTTTTTGAAGAAAAACATGGGGGATAAAACAAGAAGGAATGAACGATGAGGTGCACCATCTATCATTCGACGAGCTTTGTAATTACAAACTGGGTATCTTTAACTACTTTTCTACACTAATCACCCTCATGAATTTATAATTAGAGTCTGATTTCATGCAAATGAGGGCATTGCATGATCTCAAGTGTGGGGAAGGGTTATAAATTCTCTCGGGTTTATACTTGGTTTATTTTCTAAGTCTTATGAAAATTTTAAAAATTTTCAACTAAACGAATTCAAAATCATGTTTATACATATTTATGAACGATGAAAACTAGGTGTTAATACCGAAATTATCGTTACCTCGGAAAGGACATAAATTGAGAAACACCCTAAAACACTTGAATTCATTTAAAATGGAATAAAGGAGAATAAAAAGGCAAAAAAAGAAACTAAGTGCGGGGAGAATGTACCAAGTTATTCAATTAAAAACTATCTATCACATGTTTCTGTAAAGTTTATTGCAGGTGCTTTTGTTTTGGACTAAATTAACTGTTTTACCCAATTTATTGTAATACTTTTGAAAGAATAGATGGATCTACACGATGAATCAATTCCATCATTAAAAGGAAGTAAAGTCTTCCGAAAAAGACACGCGCTTCTTGATTTAGGTCAGGAAGTTGTCGTCCAGACCAGCTGTAGGTTGACGAAAAATCTAGAAAAGTCATCTCTAAAATCAGCAGGAAATCCACGGACCTCAGCATCAAACAGGGTCGCCATGTGGTCAGACTTATCCTAACCATGAGAGGACCTGTCTCGTAAAATGGGGATGGCGCCGTGCAAATTAGCTTGATAAGACTAATGAATCAGACCCCCAGAAAGGATAATCTCCTTAAAGATTAAAAATCAGCTTTTAAGCCTGATATTACTCAATCCTTGAGATTAACCTTAAAGATTGAGAATTACAAACTCATGGAATTCAATGATATCTAAACTCGAGCTTGAAAGAGAAAATATTTTGATCAAAATACAAATCGATTTGTTTTCTGAAAACCTATTTTCAATGCGTTCATTACCATTGAACGTAAAATCCTAGGAATTCACCTGGAATTCATTAGGTCACCTGAATCAAATCGGGTGTCAACTGTAAGAACAGTGGTTGCATAGCATGGTCGGAGACAGGACCTTGTGCCAGACCAAAAAATCATAGGATGATCTTTACTATTGCTCCTACAAAGGATAGTACTAGCATCCGACATGTTTTTGGACCATAATCAAATGCATGTCATTAGACATTGCCTTAACAGTTGCTTGTTCAACGCTTTCCTTTACAACCGGACGGTAGTTTACTGAAAGGTAATATATGGAGAAAGTATACTGGACGTGTTGCTTTCCTAATACAAGGTTAGCAAGTGGGTGACACAAAACCGCAAGTTTTGAGCTAAAATTGTCAAATCTAAAACCCACAAAACCCACAAAAACAATTTGCAAACACCGGTGAAGGGTTATTCTGGAAAACCGGTATAGGGTAAAATCTAGCTTGAATTTTTTAAAAGATCAAATGTTTTCATAAAGATCCAATTTCCTTAAAGGATCTAAATTTTCATAGTCATGTGGGACTGTAAACCACACCGTTACTATCATTGTTTATACCGCCGTATCAAAATCACTGATGTATAAAGTGTGAAGAATAAAGAAGTGATTCGTGTGATTTAATTTCAAGTTCTGTATTGTTTGAGGACAAGCAACGTTCAAGTGTGGGGATATTTGATAGTGCTCCAAATGAACATATATTTAGTATCAATATCCTTCCGATATGTAAAGTTTTCAGTTGCAATTGTTCTATTTCCAAGTGATATTCGTTTATAATAAATAAGTGCAAAGACAAAAGGCGAAAACGAAGATTCAAAGACAAAAACATCCAAAAGCTCAAATGTACAAGATACAATTCAAGTTGTTCAATTTAATGATGAGAAACGTCTAAAATTGACAAGAGTACAAGTTACGAAACGAAAAGCACGAAGATTAAAGAATTGAAGAAAAAGTGCCACTAAAGCTGGAAAAGTGCCACTAAAGCTATAGTGCACTCAAAAGTGCCACTAAAAGTGAGTTAAAGACTTGCGCGGATTTTGGAAGTTAAGGAAAATAATTTTTTGTGCAAATTACAAATTGCAAAATGCAAAGTACAAGATATTAAATTATACGAAAGGACGTTCAAAAATCCGGAACCGGGACTTGAGCCAACTATCAACGCGCGACGCAACGGACCTAAAATTACAAGTCTACTATGTACAAGAATATAATATAATATTTAAATAATTATATAAATTATTTATATATTATATATATTTAAATAATACGTCGACAATGAAGAAAACAAAACAATGAAGAAAACAAAACAATGTGGCTGGATCCAGCTGGCCATGCGATCGCATGGCCTGGAAGTGCAAATTCCATGCGATCGCATGGGGCCAAAACTCAAGCCACATCTATAAATACCAGGCTTCTGATCGAGTTTAAACACAAATATATATATATATATATATATATATATATATATATATATATATATATATATATATATATATATATATATATATATATATATTACTCCCTCTGTTTAGTATAATATATATATATATATATATATATATATATATATATATATATATATATATATATATATATATATATATATATATATATATATATAATATAGGTTAGTTTTATATTAGATTAGTTTGGGTTATGTAAAGGTTATTTTACGGGTTTTGAAGTCGAAGCTCTGTCCATGTAATACTACGCGATAAATAATCAATGTAAGCTATGTTCTCCTTTTTAAATTAATGTCTCGTACTTAAGTTATTATTATGCTTATTTGAGCCGAAGTAATCGTGATGTTGGGTTAAATATTAAGATGGGGTAATTGGGCTTTGGACCATAATTGGGGTTTGGACAAAAGAACGACACTTGCGGAAATTAGACTATGGGCTATTAATGGGCTTTATATTAAATTAACGATACCTCGTTAATTTAATATAAAGGTTACAATTTGACGTATCTATATATAACCACATACGCTTAATCGGATACGATGGGCGGGATATTTATAAATACAAATTATTGTTTATTTGACCGGACACGGGGATGAATTAATAGTCAATGGACTCATTAAAACAGGGGTGGATTACATTCAAGGGTAATTGGTGTAATTGTTAACAAAGTATTAAAACCTTGGTTTACACATAGTCGATAACCTGGTGTATTCATTAAACAAAGTATTAAGACCTTGTTACAGTTCGAATCCCCAATTAGTTGGAATATTTGACTTCAGGCATAAGGTTAAATTTGCCGAGCATTTTATAATTATGACCGATGGACTATTATGGAAAAAACCAGATAGGTTTCAAATACATCCAGGACAAAGGACAATTAACCAGGGTAATAAATTATAATCAAAACGTCAAACATCATGGTTACGGAAGTATAAATAAGCATAATTATTATATTGTTATTTATTTTACGCACTTAAATTATCGTCATTTATATTTTGCATTAGGTTTTAATTGTGACTTAAAATATAAAATCGACAAACTGGTCATTAAACGGTAAACCCCCTTTTATATATTATTACTATGTATAATATATTTTGTACAAATATAATTGTTTAAAAATATAGTGTAAAATAAGTCTTCTCCCTGTGGAATGAACCGGACTTACTAAAAACTATACTACTCTACGATTAGGTACACTGCCTATAGTGTTGTAGCAAGGTTTAGGTATATCCCATCTGTAAATAAATAAATAACTTGTGTAAAATTGTATAGTATTTAATAGTATTTTGTAGTAAAAATATAACTATTTTGTATACCACCTCGCACACATCAATACTACATTTACTAAAACCCTAAACCTAACCCTAATTATTAAACCCCAATTTACTAAACCCTAATACGTTAATTAAAATCCTAAAACCCTAATACATTAATTAAAACCCTAAAACCCTAATACTACTTTAATTAATTAAAACCTTAATCATTACCTAATCATTACTACACTAAACCCCAAACCTAAACATTTATTACAAAACCCTAATCATTAAATATACTTTAATTAATTAAACCTAATTAATTAATGAAACCCTAATACTACTATTACTACTATATAATATTTACGTACTATTACTATTACTAGCACTTATAATATACTACTTATATTATAATACTTATGTTACAATAGTCATCCACGATAACGTGAAGTCACTTGATCGTCAACGCTACTTAAGGCCTAGGGTGATCCTTGGTACCACTTAAAGGACGCTTGTGGATTACGAATGCCAAACTTAGATTTTGGTCAAGAAATCCTGGGCCAACCGGTAACAATAGATCATCTTGGTGACTCGGCGGTAGCATAGATGTTCGGGTACGATCCACAATATCAACCCAACTATAGTAATCATACACTTAGTTATTTTTCACACTTAATAGGTGGTAGACTTATTAAGGACAACTCACTAGTGTTCAACACTAACTTACTAAAAATGGAAACTTACTAAAAGTGGAGACTTACTAAAAATGGAAACTTTATAAAAATAGAAACTTACTAGGAATGGAAACTTAGTAAAATGGATTACACTTGCATACTTAAACTTAAATTTGGGCAAAACACTTAACTACTCTTAAATGTCAATAGGTTGACTTTCTGCTCACGTTCATTCAAACTTTCTATTCCGAGGAATAACCATCTCTCTCTACTTACTAAGGTGAACTCATAGCCCCTCTTACTATTGTGCAACTTATTTAACTTATTTGGGGTGAGACACTTGCTGTTTTTATATTTTACAATTTAGACACAAGTACCAAACTGCTAAACTATGCTATACCCGGCTATGTCCGACTAAGTCCCTACAGTGATATTTTTAATTGCTCATTAAATGCATGCTTAATTATTGGGGGTAGGCCTTTCGGGAGTAACGTCCCCGATACATTTGACCAAGTCATTGTATTACTTAATAATGAAATTAAACCGACAAGGACAGACACAACTTGTCATTGGGGCAAACTTTGAACGTTTAGTCTAAATATCACGAACTGGCATAACTTTTTGATCCCTGCGAGATCATCTTTATAAACTAAATCTTGTGGTCTAAAACAACGGTCAAACATTTTTGTTAAACCTATGAACTTCACTCAACCTTTTTGGTTGACACTTTAGCATGTTTGTCTCAGGTGCCGATTGATCAAGCTTGAATTACTTACTGCTTATATGATGCTACTTGGACTTAGGATCAAGAGATATTGCATTTATTATTCTTGCATTTAAAACAATTACTTTATTGTAATTTCCATTATTGTAACGACATTCATTTCCGCTGCGTACTCAACAAAGTTTGTTCTTATCATTTAGTATTGTTCTCGTATATTATAATATGTTGGTTTGTTGATATTAATGTCACATTCACCCAGGCCCTAATTGGGGGTGTGATAATATTAAATTCATATTTTAATTTTATTTAACTCATTATGGCTCTATTAATCGAGTCAAACAGCAAGCGTCGATTTATTGGTGACTTGACAATCACTTAGAGCGTAAATTGAACTTTAGACATGTTTAAAACCCATGAAAATTTAATTCTACAATTTTTATGGCGTCTCGAACTTTTTTTAACCTACTTATTGACCAGAGATCCATTCGGAAGCAATCTCTCTATCTTTAGAACATTGAGAGTGAGGACTTTCTCTACTATTGGGGTATTTCACTCTCGTTAAAGAAGTGACTTCTCTTTATTCTAGAATAGAAGAAGGATTTTTTACATCTTACCTCTCACATACAACACTTATGTGAGATTAAGTTTTGTTGTTGTTGTGCTGTTTATTTTAACTCAATATATACATATATATCAGTGTTGCAAAAGTCGGCCTACGCGTCGTTTTTTAGGCATGGCCGATGTGTCGTTGCTAAAAAGTCGGTCAAAGGTAAAAAGTCGGTCAAAGTCGGTAAAAACCGGAAAAATTTGTTCAAATTCGAAAAAAGTTGGTCAAAGTCAGTCAAAGTCCGTCAAATGTTTTTTATTTTTATGTAATATTGTTAATAATTATTAATTGTTCATGTTCATTTTAAACATAGTTTATATTTTAAGATCCTATCTATATAATATTATATATAAATATATATTTAAAAAAACTATTTTAAAAGTCAACGTTAGTCAACGTCCGTTGCGTTCCCGTTGCGTCCCCGTTGCGTCCGACACATCATTTTTTAGGCATGACCAATGCGTCCCCGATTCGCGTGTTTTACAACCTTGGTGTATATATGTATATATGTATATATGTATATATGTATATATATATATATATATATAGTGAAGATTTAGAGAGAAACAATGGTAGGAGATAACTCACAAACTGAACTCAATCTGTGTGCAGATTGAGGTCAATCTGTGTGCATATTGACTCAATTTGTGTGCAGATCGACTCAATTTCTGTGCAGATTAAGCTCAATATCTGTGTGCAGATTGACCTTAATTTGTGATTTCTATGAGTTCTCTCTGGATTCCTTCTCTCTCTCTCTCTCTCTCTCTATATATATATATATATATATATATACTAGTGAAATGACCCGTGGAACCACAGGTTTGTTTAAACGAAACAGTTTAATGATATTTTTTAGGTATTAAGTGAACGTAAATGCTAAAGTCATTTAATTTAATGACCCGTGGAACCACAAAGTCCGACTAAGAAACTCGTCAGCTGAACATTTCATCAAACACCTAAAATGCATATTAAACAATCCACATACAATCATAAGAGATAATTTTAGTTGTCATTTTATTTTAAAAGTGTAATTAAAATATAAATTTAGAATTGGTTTTCTTCTGCCTAACTTTTATACCTTCTTGTACCCAATTCAAAATAATTAAGTAAAATAATTTAAAATAATTTAATTTTAATAATTAAAATAATTATTATTAAGATTTGTAATAATAATTAATTAATAAGATTTAATTTTAATTTAAAATTATTTAGATTAATGACATCACCCACCATACTTAGATTTTTTTTTAATTTTCTCTTAACAAAGGAATTAGCCTAATAATGACATCATCATTATAGAATTTTAATATTAACTATATATATATATATATATATATATATATATATATATATATATATATATATATATATAGTGTTTTAATCAAGAGGGAAACAATTTTTAGGAGGAAAGTAAATTCTTTTTCTTTGATTTTTTTTACAAACATTAAGATCATGTGAATATATGAACATTTAAAAAAAAGACACTTTGTGATAAATGTTATTATATTGAACAAAAACGCTCGAAGAAATATCATTAATCAATAAATGTTTCTGATAACATTCTTCGTGATACATGTTATTTGATATCCACCAAAAAGTCGCGTTTTTACCCCGATATTAGGCCCTAAAACCCATAAAGTTCCAAACTTTATCGCAAAAATAATCGCTTTGCCGGTTGATTTTGTAGATTAAGTAATTACAAAGGCAATGCATAAAGAATCAAGTAAAACGGAGCTAAAACGAAGAATCTAGAGCGAAAACGGTGAAAGACAAGAAAACGAGTTACGATCCAGGAAATCAGGCTGACCAGGCAAGCCAAACGGCCCGCCAAACGGCTTGCCTGGCTCAGAAACAGCCTGCCAAACGGGCTCAGCAAACGGCCCCTGCAAACGGGCTGGTGATAATGCTAAAAATGAACATATATTTCATAGCATTATTCCCCAAGAAAGAAAAGCTTTTAGTTGCAATTGTTCTATTTACAAGTGATATTCGTTTAAATATTAAAAGGTGAAGGCAAAAGACAGATTCGACGAATTGAAGACGCAAACGACCAAAAAGCTCAAAAGTACAAAATACAATCAAAGGGGTTCCAATTATTGATAAGAAACGTCTCGAAATTACAAGAGTACAAGATTCAAAACGCAAAGTACAAGATATTAAATTGTACGCAAGGACGTTCGAAAATCCGGAACCGGGACCAGAGTCAACTCTCAACGCTCGACGCAACGGACTAAAAATTACAAGTTAACTATGTATATAAATATAATATAATATATAATTAATTATATTAATTATATATATATTATATTTATAAAATAAATCGTCGGCAAACAAAGAGCCAAATGTGGGTGAGCTGTGAAAACGATCTCCCCGACTCGCGGAGTTTGAAGGCAAAAATTGCCGCTAGTCGCGGAGCCCCAAAAACTGAAACTACCTATAAAGCCCAACGAATTCTGATCAATTTTTCATCCATAATATATATCCATCCATCTATCTAAACGTATATATTTATATTTATATTTATATTTTAATTTTAATTTTAATTTTAATTTTAATCCTAATAATAAGGGTATGTTAGCGAAAGTTGTAAGGGTGTAAGTCGAAATTCTGTCCGTGTAACGCTACGCTATTTTTAATCATTGTAAGTTATGTTCAACCTTTTTAATTTAATGTCTCGTAGCTAAGTTATTATTATGCTTATTTAATACCGAAGTAATCATGATGTTGGGCTAATTACTAAAATTGGGTAATTGGGCTTTGTACCATAATTGGGGTTTGGATAAAAGAACGACACGTATGGAAATTAGACTATGGGCTATTAATGGGTTTTATATTAACTAAACAATACCTTGTTAATTTAATATACAAACTTATAATTCGACGTATTTATATATAACCACATACGCTTAACTGGGTACGGTGGGCGGGATATCTATAAATACCAATAATTATTCATTTTACCGGACACGGAACTGGATTAATAGTTAATAGACTTGTTGAAACAGGGGTGAATTATATTCAAGAGTAATTGGTGTAATTGTTAACAAAGTAGTAAAACCTTGGTTTACACGCAGTCGATAACCTGGTGTATTCATTAAACAAAGTATTAAAACCTTGTTACAATTCGAATCCCCAATTAGTTGGAATATTTGACTTTAGGAATAAGAATAATTTGACGAAGGCTTTCGCTCTTTATATTTATGACTGATGGACTATTATGGACAAATCCGTATGGACATATTAAATAATCCAGGACAAAGAACAATTAATCCATGGGCATAAAACTAAAATCAACACGTCAAACATCATGATTACGGAAGTTTAAATAAGCATAATTCTTTTATTTCATATTTAATTTCCTTTATTTTATATTTAATTACACTTCTAATTATCTCATTTTTATTGTTATTGTATTTAATTGCACTTTTAATTATCGTACTTTTTAATAATCGCAAATTTATTTTATCGCACTTTTATTATTCGCAATTTCATTATCGTTATTTACTTTACGCTTCAAATTAAGTCTTGTATTTATTTATTATTTTACATTTGGTTTTAACTGCGACTAAAGTTTTAAAATCGACAAACCGGTCATTAAACGGTAAAAACCCCCCTTTATAATAATAATATTACTTATATATATATATTTGTATTTTTATAAAGGTAAACTAATATAGCGTTAATCATTGTTTAAAGATTTTCCCTGTGGAACGAACCGGACTTACTAAAAACTACACTACTGTACGATTAGGTACACTGCCTATAAGTGTTGTAGCAAGGTTTAAGTATATCCATTCTCTAAATAAATAAATATCTTGTGTAAAATTGTATCGTATTTAATAGTATTTCCTGCTAAAATATCAAGTATTTTTGGCGCCGCTGCCGGGGAACAATCTAGCTTAAAAGCCGGAAGCGTAACGCTACATAAAAAAAAAGATTTTTATTTTTAGTTTACATTTATTAAAATTCACTTTTGTAAAAATACGTTTTTAATTATTCGAAAATATAAAAAGAAAAACAAAAATTTATATATTTTTAAGATTTTATTAAATATTTAAGTTTTATAAAGTTTCTTTATTTTTATTTTATAAAAATATAAGTTTTTATTATATAAATATTTTAGATTTTAAAACAGAAAACAGAAAAAAAAAATAAAAAAAAAAAACGCGTCGAATTTTAAACTGTACCTGAGTTAAAAATTGGAACCCCGCGACTCGCAGAGTTTGCAGCCTCGAATACCGCGACTCGCGGAGCAGCTCTGACACCCGTGACTGAAACCCTAATCTCGCATTTAATACGGAGTAATTAATTAATTATTATTATTTAAACCCTAATTAGGGTATTATTAGTATAATATTTAGTTTTAATTTTCTTATTTTATTTAGTTTTAATTAGTTTAATATATATAAAATTAATAGTTTTATAAAATAAATAATATAAAAATAATATATTTATAAAAATTGTACTTTTTACAACTTTTAGTTTATTTTTATATTTTGTCCCTTTTTAATCGTTTTAGCGTAATATTTGTATTTTTAGCTCATATTTAGTTTTAAACTTAGTTTTTGCCATAGTTATTTTTACTTCTAGATTTTTAGGCTTTGCCGTAGAATTTCTTAAGTGCTTTTTCTTTAGACTAAGATTTAGGTACTTTAGAATTTTGCGACGCCTTTTTAAGTTTTAGTTTCTTTTTAAGTTATTTCCATTTGGGATTTAGTTTTTCCTGTAAGCTTTAATATTTTTAGACGACTTTTACCTATGTATCAATTATCATTCCAATTAGTAATCTCAATTTGTGATTATAATTTTAAGTTAGTTGTAGTAATAAGGTTAGGTTAGTCAAGTGTTTTTAAGTGTTATAAGTTTCTTTTATTTTTCCGTCACCTTTTATTTTTCAACCATTTTTATTTTTCGACCTTTTTCGACGAGCTCTTTTTCTTTCTTATTTCTCGCTATTCTAGTTTTAGGACATAGATTTTTATTCTACTTCTTATCTAAATTTCTTAAAATTACGAAAATTTATTTTAAGTGGTTAAATTGATAGACATCAAAATTTTCTGGTTCGTAGTAATAGTTGGATTTGTATGTGGACCGGGTTATTGGAGCCAAACAGTCCTCAATTATATTGAGACCAAACGAATCCTGCCCCTCTGCTGCATCTTTTGGCTATTCGAAACGTGGGCAAAATCAGAAAAGTCTATTGATTGGATAACTTATTATAATTTTTCTTTTCTTTTAAAAACTAATAGGATATTCAGTGAATGCACCGAGCAAGACGTTCACCACCTTTTGTACGTTCACCACCCGTAACTAGATCAAGACATTTAGCAAATATTACCGCCGTTGATTTTTCTTTAGAATCGTCATCCAGTCGACCAAGTACTCCAGTTCAAATTTCCGATAATCCATTTTTTGAACCCGACCTCACAATTGAGAATCCGGAGAATATTCAGGGACGATTCATAGATCCCGAACCACTAAATTTTCCTCCGGAACCACCAATCATTCAAACAGAGATTGTTGAGGAACGAACCATTAAATCAGAATCCTCTAGTGATTCCGATTCAACAAATTCAATTATGGAGAATCTGGAACCTTTAAGTATGGAAGACCGAATGAGAGCTAAACGCACTGGCCAAGGTCACGCAATTACTCATCCAGACATTAATGCGCCAGATTATGAAATCAAAGGACAAATTCTACACATGGTGACTAATCAATGCCAATTTAGTGGTGCGCCGAAGGAAGATCCAAATGAACATTTACGTACCTTTAATAGGATCTGCACACTATTTAAAATCCGAGAAGTAGAGGATGAACAGATATATCTCATGTTATTTCCCTGGACTTTAAAGGGAGAAGCCAAAGATTGGTTGGAATCGTTACCTGAAGGGGCGATCGATACATGGGACGTTTTAGTTGAAAAATTTCTTAAACAATTCTTTCCTGCATCTAAAGCCGTAAGACTTCAAGGAGAAATTATTACGTTTACACAGAAGCCAAATGAAACTCTATATGAGGCGTGGACAAGATTTGGAAAGTTATTAAGAGGATGTCCGCAACATGGTTTAGATACCTGTCAATAGTAAAAATATTCTACCAAGGATGCGACATCACTACAAGGAAAGACATAGATATAGCAGCTGGTGGTTCCATTATGAAGAAAACCGAAACTGATGCTTACAAAATTATTGATAACACTGCTTCCCACTCACATGAGTGGCACCAAGAAAAAGATATCGTTAGATCATCTAAAGCAGCTAGAGCCGATTCTAGCCATGACTTAGATTCCATTTCCGCAAAGATAGATGCTGTCGAGAGACGAATGGAAAAGATGACTAAAGATATTCACTCAATACGAATTAGTTGTGAGCAGTGTGGAGGACCACATTTAACAAAAGATTGTCTCAGTATTGAATTAACAATGGAACAAAGAGAGAATATTTCATACATAAACCAAAGGCCTGGAAATAATTATCAGAATAATTATCAACCGCCAAGACCTATTTACAATCAAAACCAGAATTATAACCGAAATATTCCATACAACAACCAACAAGGTCCTAGCAATCAACAAGTATCCAATAATACTTACAACCAGCAAAGACCTAATTTTCAAAACAAACCACCACAACAAACCGATGATAAAAAGCCGAATTTAGAAGATATGATGACGAAGCTAGTTGAAACTCAAACGCAGTTTTTCACATCTCAAAAACAAACTAATGAACAAAATGCTCAAGCATTTAGAAATCAACAAGCTTCTATTCAAAATCTGGAACAAGAAGTAAGTAACCTAGCAAGGTTTATAGGTGAAAGAAAACCGGGAAGTCTACCTAGTGATACAAATGCTAACCCCCGGAATGAAACAGCTAAATCCATTACCACAAGAAGTGGTACAACACTTAAACCACCTGAAATACTTATAACTTCTGATGAAACTATTCCTACTCCACAAGAACCACAACCTGAACAAGATAAGGAAAAAGAACCGGTAGTTGAAAAGGTTAATGAAGATAACACAGTTAAGGCTAAACCTTATGTTAAACCATACCAACCACCACTTCCTTACCCGAGTAAAATGAAGAAAGAGAAACTTGAAGCCGAGCAATCCAAATTCTTGGATATGTTTAAACAGATAAATGTAAATCTTCCTTTCATTGATGTGATTTCAGGAATGCCTAGATATGCTAAATTCTTGAAAGATCTGATCACGAATAGAAAGAAAATGGAAGAACTCTCGGCCGTTACTATGAATGCTAATTGTTCAGCAGTACTGTTGAATAAGATACCAGAAAAACTATCTGATCCAGGAAGTTTCACAATTCCATGTTTTTTGGGTAGTCTTAGTTCATTAGAAGCATTGGCAGACTTAGGTGCTAGTATAAATTTAATGCCGTATTCACTATACGCTAAACTAGACCTTGGAGAATTGAAACCAACTAGAATAAGTATACAACTAGCTGATCGATCAATAAAATATCCTAGAGGGATAATGGAGAACATGCTAGTTAATGTTGGTACTTTAGCATTTCCAGTAGATTTTGTTGTTCTGGACATGGAAGAAGATTCTCAAGTTCCTCTCATATTAGGAAGACCATTCTTAAACACGGCTAAAGCAATGATAGATGTATTCGGTAAGAAACTGACCCTAAGTATAGAGGACGAGAGTGTTACCTTTTCAGTTGATAAAGCAATGCAACAACCGCAATCTGCAGATGATACATGTTATTATATTCAAACTATAGATGCACATGCAGAATTATTAGAAGAATTTCCAGAATTACAAGGAACAGGAGAATGTTCTTTAGGAGAAGGTAATGAAACAATTGATGAAGCTGAAATGTTAGCTACACTTATAGCTAATGAATATGAACCAACAATAGAAGAAATTCAAATGCTAAAAGAAGAAGACAGATATTGATACAAATCATCGATAGAAGAACCTCCTAAATTAGAGTTAAAGCCACTTCCAAACCATTTGGAATACGCTTATTTACATGGTGAATCTGAATTACCTGTAATAATATCGTCTTCTCTTACTGAAAATGAGAAATCACAACTCATTTCTGTGTTGAAAGCTCATAAACCAGCCATTGCATGGAAGATTCATGATATTAAAGGAATAAGTCCTTCGTATTGCACACATAAAATCCTTATGGAAGAAGGTCATAAAACGTATGTGCAACGCCAACGAAGACTAAATCCTAATATGCAAGATGTAGTTAAGAAAGAGATTATTAAACTGCTAGATGCAGGTTTGATATATCCAATCTCTGTTAGTCCATGGGTAAGCCCAGTTCAATGCGTGCCTAAGAAGGGTGGCATGACTGTCATTACAAATGAGAAAAATGAGCTTATTCCTACTAGGACTGTAACAGGATGGCGTGTGTGTATTGATTATAGAAAATTAAATGACGCCACCAGAAAAGATCACTTTCCCTTACCTTTCATTGATCAAATGTTGGAAAGATTAGCCGGAAATAGTTACTATTGTTTTCTAGATGGATTTTCCGGATATTTTCAAATTCCAATAGCACCCGAGGACCAAGAGAAAACCACATTCACGTGCCCTTATGGTACTTTTGCTTACAAACGCATGCCATTTGGACTTTGCAACGCCCCTGCAACCTTTCAAAGGTGTATGATGGCGATTTTTCACGACATGATAGAAGAATGCATGGAAGTTTTCATGGATGACTTTTCAGTCTTCGGTGATACATTTGAATCATGTTTAGCTAATCTTGAACGAATGCTTATTAGATGCGAACAATCAAATCTAGTACTTAATTGGGAGAAATGCCATTTCATGGTTAAAGAAGGCATCGTTCTTGGTCATAAAATTTTGAAGAAAGGAATTGAAGTGGATAGAGCTAAAGTAGATGTAATTGCTAAACTTCCACATCCCACCAATGTTAGAGGAGTTAGGAGTTTTCTAGGGCATGCCGGTTTTTACCGACGTTTCATAAAAGATTTTTCTAAAATTGCCACTCCTATGATAAAACTCCTAGAAAAGGATGCTCCATTCATCTTTTCAGATGAGTGTATTAAATCTTTTAATATTCTTAAAGAGAAACTAACTAATGCGCCGATCATGATAACACCAAATTGGAATCTACCATTTGAACTAATGTGCGATGCAAGTGATTTTGCAATGGGAGCCGTTTTAGGACAAAGGATTGAAAAACGATTTCAACCTATATATTATGCTAGTAAGACGTTACAAGGAGCACAAACAAATTACACAACTACTGAAAAAGAACTCCTTGCTATTGTCTTTGCTTTTGACAAGTTTCGTTCATATCTCGTTCTAGCAAAAACGGTGGTCTATACCGACCATTCTGCTCTTAGATACCTATTTTCGAAACAAGATGCTAAACCAAGATTAATCCATTGGATCTTACTCTTACAAGAGTTCGATATTGAAATCCGAGATAAAAAAGGAGCAGAAAATCTCGCCGCTGATCATCTTTCTCGTCTTGAAAATCCCGAATTAGAAGTTCTAAATGAATCGGCCATACAAGACAACTTTCCTGATGAATATCTATTGAAGATAGATTATAATGAAATACCATGGTTTGCAGACTATGCAAACTACTTAGTTTGTGGATTCCTTGAAAAAGGATTATCGTACCAAAAACGAAAGAAATTCTTCAGTGATATAAAACACTATTTTTGGGAAGATCCACATCTGTTTAAAAGTTATCCAGATGGAATAATACGCCGATGTGTATTCGGAGATGAAGCTAGTAAAATTTTAAACCATTGTCACACAGGACCAACAGGAGGGCATTATGGGCCTCAACTAACAGCAAGAAAAGTTTATGATGCTGGATTCTATTGGCCTACAATTTACAAAGACGCACACCTTCTTTGCAAATCCTGTGATGCTTGTCAAAGGGCCGGAAAAATAAGTCAACGTGATGAAATGCCACAAAATGTCATTCAAGTATGTGAAGTATTTGACATTTGGGGTATTGACTTTATGGGTCCATTTCCAAAATCTCATAATAATCTATATATTCTCGTTGCCATTGATTATGTATCTAAATGGGCAGAAGCACAAGCTCTCCCAACTAACGATGCACGAGTTGTAGTCAACTTTTTAAAACGTCTTTTTACAAGGTTTGGAACACCGAAAGCTTTAATAAGTGACCGGGGTACTCATTTCTGTAATAATCAACTTGAGAAAGTTCTTAAAAGATATGGAGTAACTCATAAAATCTCCACCGCATATCATCCACAAACAAGTGGACAAGTTGAAAATACCAACCGAGCTTTAAAACGTATTCTAGAGAAAACCGTAGGATCAAATCCGAAGGAATGGTCCATTAAATTGGAGGATGCACTCTGGGCTTTTAGAACATCCTACAAAACTCCAATTGGAACCACACCTTTTAGACTCGTTTACGGAAAAGCATGTCATCTTCCAGTAGAAATTGAACACAAAGCATTTTGGGCTTTGAAGACATGTAATCTTGATTTACATGAAGCTGGACGTCTACGATTAAGTCAACTAAATGAATTAGAAGAATTAAGACATGAAGCATACGAAAATTCATTAATCTATAAAGAAAGAACGAAGAAATGGCATGATAAAAGAATCAGAAGTTCAAAAGAATTTAAAGAAGGAGACAGAGTTCTTCTTTTCAATTCACGATTCAAGCTATTTCCTGGAAAATTGAAATCAAGATGGTCTGGACCATTCATAGTCAAAAGAGTTTTTCCATACGGAACGATAGAATTAATAAATTCAAATGGGATTGAATTTAAAGTTAATGGTCACAGAGTTAAACATTACATACATGGTCCGATGGAAGTTGACAATGAAGTTAATCATAATTTCACCAACCAAGAAAACCTTCAAAATGAAAACATAAATATGTTATCAACAACATATGAAAAATCAAAATTAGAATATAAGGAGGATTCAAATTTGAGTGATGAAGAAGAATTCTTATACAAACCTCCCATTCCAAAAAACGAAGAAAAATGTGAACAAGAAATTCAAATAGAAGTGAAAGAACCAAGGAAAGAACACCCGAAAAAGGTTTACAAACCAACTCGACTTACTAAAGCAGGAGACCCGGGTGAATTTATCATTTCTTGCTTACTTAATGATGGTGCTGTATATAATGGACTCGCAGATTTAGGAGCAAGTGCAAATATTATGCCTCTTTCCTTATACAAAAGATTAGGCATGGGTAAATTAAAACCAACCAAAATAGGTGTTCAATCATTTGACCAAACCATTAAACACCCGGTTGGAATAGCAAATAATTTACTTGTTAACGTGGGAAGTTTGACCTTTGTTGCAAACTTCATAGTGATTAATATGGAGGAAAACCTTGATATTCCTCTAATTCTAGGTCGCCCATTTTTAGCAACCACTGAGGCATTCATTGATGTAAGAGAAGGTAGAATGACACTTAGGGATGGTGATACATCGATCACCTTTGTGAACCGAAAGTTTAGATCTCCACAAACCAAAACTGTTAGACCAATAAAAACTCATAAGTGTGGGGAAGATGAAGAAACACTTAATGATGATCCAATCACAAAGAATGCCGTTGATGATACGAAATTAGATGAACCCATTTTTAACAGTTCAACGAAGAAACTTTATAAACGGATTCACGATGCTAAGATTAAAGGAAACTTTAAGTTATATAACCGATTAATATCCAATTTATCGTCAAAAGAAAAGGCAATGTTAGTTGAATTTGTGAAAGTTACGGAGGAAATCAACAAATGGATTGAAGTAAAAGTCAAAGATATACAAGTTGTTGATGATTCAATTGAAAATAATGTTAATCACAATTTCAACTAAGTATAGGGGGTTTATGTATTTCTGTTAGAGTTAGATTGTCTGTTTTCGTGTAGTTTTCGAAAATGGAACCCGAATGGTCTTTCCCTAGCAGACCCTACAGAACTAGTCTTCTCCCCCCATTCTGAATTTTTATTTTTTTTAGGTTTTTACGATATGAAGACTGCCTGTGAACTAAACCATGGTCTAATGCTACACGCTTTGATCACTAAACGTAATAATCACACACTTCCGAGTGAAATAGTATCAGTAATCAGAGAAAGATTGGACGGAGTAAGAAAAGAATCCAGATGCGAAGATAATAAGTCACAATTTGGTAAAGGAAAATCAAAATCCGCAGCGAAAAGAAGAGCACGACACCTAGAAAGATGTCACAAATGCGGAAAATGGTCACATGGAGGTAAATGTTCAAATAATCAAACCTATTCAAATACCGAATTTGTTACTTTATGCAGAGACGGACCGTTCATATGTTTAGAAGTAAAAACACTGAATGCTCGAGGTTACGCCTATGTAGCTATGGAAAACCAATTAAACCGACTATCTTATGAATGGGATAGATCATATAACTAAGAATACTATATCACAGGTAAGTCTGTACAGTTTTTATTTTTTTATTTTTATTTTTAACCTTTTGATAATAAACGCTAATTTGTTCGCTATAAAGTATTAAATTGGTATTGAATAAAATTAGGTTTGGCGACCGAAATTATTGATATCATACAAAAATTTATTACTTCACTGCGAAATTTAACGTTTATTCTTAAGGTATAAATATCTTTAATCAATCAACCCAAAATATTTCAAAAATTCGTCATGAGTTAAATTAGGTTATGGAACCGAAATTACTTTACCGAAAAGAGGGGCGTATATTTTTGATAATATTTGATTGATTAAAGTGGGATAAAAAGCCAAAAAGATTTTTAATTTTATTTTTACCATGTTTTTAAAATTAATATATAAATTTTAAATTAATATTGTACACTTTGTAAAATCAATATATTTAAAATTGTAAATATTCGAAAAATTAATATAAGTTTGGTGTGAATTTATAATATAAAAATTTAAATTAAGTTTGATGTGAATTTTATTTTTATGAATTTTTAAATTTAAGTTTGGTATGAATTTTTAATATTAATTTTGAATTTTATGCATTTTAAATTTAAGTTGTGTGAATTTAAAAACAAAAATTTACTTTATTTCGCTAAGTTAAAAATATGATTTTTAAAATTCGTCGTAAGTTGAAGACTAGGTCTTTGAACCGAAATTGCTTTACCCAAGGGAGGGACGAGAACTTTTATTATCATTATTTTTAATCTTATTGAATTAAAGTATGCCAAAAACATTAAAAAAAACCCAAAAATCTTAGCTTTTAAAACAATCGCTACAAAAAGACAAATTTTAAAATTTTGTCGAAGGACGGACTAGGACATTGATCAGAAACGACCTCATCCTAAAACAAAGGAAAATAAAATTTTAAATTTATTTTATATATGTTTTATAAGTTAAGGCTTATTAAAAAAAACACCGCGACTCGCGGAGTTTGTAAGCATAAAACACCGCGACTCGCGGAGTTCCAAAAATACCGAAAAAAAATAAAAGGGGCAGAACTGATCAGAAGAACACCACAACACACAAAACACTGCGATAAAACCCGCAAAAACCCGAAAAAACACCCCCAAATTCACAATTTTTGACCGTTAATCATCAAATCTTTTACTAAAATCATGTTGAGAAGGATGCTATCAAGGAATTACTCAAGAAAAACGGTAAATTTCTACACCTAAACACAATTTAATCCGAAAATTAGTGTTCTTGAGCAATTTTTTCCCCAATTTGATTTTGATGCTTTTTAGTGTAATTATGCTTAAATTGTTTATATATTATGCTTGTATAACCTAGATTGATGCTATTTAACATGATTAGAAGCCTTAAACTTCAAATTTTGAGTAATCTAGGGTTTGTGTTCTTGAGCAATTTGGGGCTTTTTGATATAAACAGGTTATGGCCGATTTTTGTCATGAATTGTTGCTAAATTAAGTAATGTAACATGTTTAGGTAGTTAAATGATCCAAACTTTGAGCCTAAACATGATTTTGAGAATTAAAGTGGACTTTTTCAAGTCTAAAATTCATGAACTTGATTTTTGAAAGATAATGCCATTTAAAACTTGTTTAATTGCTAGTAATGATTATTTTGACATGTTATTTGAGTTGAATGCTTATGAACTTGGCGAACATTTTCGTATATGCTTATTTGAAAAAGTGTAGATTTGATGAAAATATGAAAATGAGCTTAAGTTTGATATAAATTGATCATGTCATTGTAATTATTTTGATTGATGATTTTGCTGACAATAATGCATATTTGGATGCACAAAAATTGTATTTGATGTGTTTTGCAGACTGAAAGGGGTGAATCTTCATCCCAAGCTCGCAATGCTCCTGCTGAGAATGCGGAACAACAGTACTACAAACAAGATATACCTCATCCAGTCATGACATTTTCTGATATGCACTTGGAAGAGTTGCACCCGAACCTGAGATTTGACAGATGTAACACCCTAGGCAAATCCCACATCGCCCACAGACATGAGTGATCATGGGATTATAAGGTAATACCCACGCTTAAATGATACAACGCGTTTTAGGACCACAGTCAGAGCAGATGTGTGAGTACACTGCAGTTAAGCGTGCTCGGGCGAGAGCACTACCAGGATGGGTGACCTCACCCATCCTGGGAAAGTGCTTCTTGTGTGTGGTCACCAAGAAAAAGCCGTGCGCCTGCGGGCAAAGCGGACAATATTGTGGTCATGTTAAGCTGGGGTGTTACAGAATGGTATCAGAGCCACTCATGTGTCGTTGGGGGTGGTGGGGCAAACCTCATCGAGGACGATGAGTCCCTAAGGGGGGGTGAATGTAACACCCTAGGCAAATCCCACATCGCCCACAGACATGAGTGATCATGGGATTATAAGGTAATACCCACGCTTAAATGATACAACGCGTTTTGGGACCACAGGCAGAGCAGATGTGTGAGTACACTGCAGTTAAGCGTGCTCGGGCGAGAGCACTACCAGGATGGGTGACCTCCTGGGAAAGTGCTTCTCGTGTGTGGTCACCAAGAAAAAGCCGTGCGCCTGCGGGCAAAGCGGACAATATTGTGGTCATGTTAAGCTGGGGTGTTACAACAGATTTTGGATAGATTATCCAAAATACCAAAGGGGTTTGCATACTCTTCATTCTAAAGTTGTTGAGGTATCTAGGGTCATAGAATGGGGACCATTAGAAGCTGTAGAATTGGCCGGGCCAATTAGGGAATTACTTGCACAGAGGTATGGTAATTCTACTTTTAACGATTGGGAACGGTTATTCAACATGCGTAGACCTGTATATAAAGTATGGTGTGAAGAATTGTTGTGTAGTATAGAATTAAATGATCGGGTAGCTAGTTTAACCGATCGATCTTTTATTAGATTTTTGTTAGGAGGTTCGATGCGCCACATGTCTTTACTAGACATGGCTCAGGCTTTACGTATATATACGCCTGAGGAGTTAGCATCTGCCGATTGTAGAGGGTTGATACTAAATGGTAGAAAGATAGACGAAAATTTTGATACGCATGGTGTATGGAGTCAAATGACTAGCCATCACCGATTTAAAGGGGGAAATTACTCTTATTTGGATATAGATAGAGCTGAATTAAGAGTAATTCATAGGTTTTTAGCTAATTCGATTACACAAAGAGGTAAGAACAAGGAAAAGGTAAATGAACAGGATTTGTTTTACCATATGTGTATTCGAGACCCACAAAGCGCTGTAAGTATACCTTATTGTGTGGATTATTATTTATCAGCTATGGTTAGGGGGATGAGACCGCATAGCATAATAGGAGGTGGTATATTTATTACTTTGATTGCTGAATATCTCGGTGTGGATATAAGTCGGGGGGATTATTAGTCGAAGAACCAGAACCCCGCGATACAATAGGTTTAAATGTATACCATGGTGCGAAAGTTTTGAAGAGGCGAAATAACGCCGCAGTACGATATAATGGTAGACATCCACAGGTTGAGAGAAACCAACAACAAGGTAATGTAGGAGGGGGAAATGAAATGCAAGAAATGCAAAGGTTTATAGCTTCACAGGAGTACGAAAATGCTAGACATAGAGCATTTGAAGATTGGCAAGTTCATCAAAACCAAATCATATCTTATTGCCAACATATAGGTAGAAACTATATTCCTACTCCATCGCCCATATTCCCTCCCTGGTCTATAGAGATTCAACCACCGTATCCTACGTATAACCCAGCCGAAGCATTTTATAGCACCTATGGTTATGCATGGAACCCCTACTGGTATCAGTATCATCCATAGTCTACTTAGTTTTATTTATTTTGTAATTTGTAATGTTGATACGTTTAATACTTATTTAATATTGTAATAGTTTTTATAATTTTCTAACTTTTATTCTTAGATTTTAATAATTTTTGAATGTGGGGTAATATACCAAACTTCAAAAATATGTATATATGTATGCAGTTTATCTTATGTACACAACAGGGTAAAACAACGCATTTTCAAAGACTGGCATTAAGTTCAGCAAAAGCAACTAATTTTGACGACAAGATGCAAAATAAATGTGATATAACAACAAGACGGAATGAACAAATGATATGCACCATTTATCATTCAGCAAGCAAACACAAATATGTTTGGAAACTTTGGTAAAATTTAATCATTTCTACGCTAATCTCCCTCAATAATTTAAATGGTTACTGATTTCTTGCAAATGAGGGCATTGCAAGATCTTAAGTGTGGGAAGGGGTTAAATTCTTTCGGATTTTAAAATTTTTATCTTAAACACTTGGTTACCATTAAAAATACTAGTAAAGCAGTAGTTATATTAGAACCTAGTGCTCTCTGATAATAAAGAACATCCCTAGTCTTATATACTGACTACCCAATTCTAGTAAAATTTTTCAAAATTTTCAATTAAATGAACTCAAAATCATGTTTATACATATTTATGAACGATAAAACTAGGTTTTAACACCGAAATTATTGTTACCTCTGAAAGGACATAAATTGAGAAACAAACCAAAATGTTAAAATTCATTTAAAATGGAATAGAGGACAATAAAAAGGAAAATAAAAGCCAAGTGTGGGAAAATTTATCAAGTTATCTTAAACATACATCACATATATCTGTAACAAATAACTGAAAATACTTTTGCTTTGGACTAAACTAAACTGTTTTACCCAATGAAAGAAAAGAAGAGATGGATCTACACGATGAATCAATTCCATCATTAAAAGGAAGTAAAGTCTTCCGAAAAAGAAACGCGCTTCTTGATTTAGGTCAGGAAGTTGTCGTCCAGACTAGCTGTAGGTTGACGAAAAATCTAGAAAAGTCATCACTAAAATCAGCAGGAAATCCACGGACCTCAGCATTAAACAGGGTCGCCAAGTGGTCAGATTTATCCTAACCATGAGAAGGATTTATCTCGTACAATGGGGAGGCACCGTGCAAATTAGCTTGATAAGACTAATGAATCAGATCCCCAGAAAGGATAATCTCCTTAAAGATTAAAAATCAGCTTTTAAGACTGATATTACTCAATCCTTGAGATTGACCTTAAAGATTGAGAATTACAAACTCATGGAATTCAATGATATCTAAACTCGAGCCTGAACGAGAAAATATTTTGATCAAAATTACAAACCGATTTGTTTTCTAAAAACCCATTTTCAATGCGTTCATTACCATTGAACGTAAAATCCTAGGAATTCACCTGAAATTCATTTGGTCACCTGAACCAAATCGGGTGTCAACCATAAGAACGGTGGTTGCATAGTGGTCAAACACAGGACCTTGTGCCAAACCTATAAATTATAAGGGTGAGCTTTATTATTTCTCCTACCAAGAATAGTAATTGCGTCTGACACGTTATAGACCATAATTAAAAGCATGTCAGGGGACATTGCCTTAACAGTTGCTTGTTCAACGCTTTCCTTTACAACCGGACGGTAGTTTACCGAAAGGTAATATACGGGACAAGTAAACTGGACGTGTTGCTTTCCTAATACAAGGATAGCAAGTGGGTGACACAAAATCGCAAGTTTTGAGCTAAAATTTTCAAATCTGAAACCCACCAAACCCACAAAAATAATTTGCAAACACCGGTGAAGGGTTATTCCGGAAAACTTATCTAGGGTAAAAAAAAAAAAACTAGATTTAATTTTTAAAAGATCAAATGTTTTCATAAAGATCCAATTTCCTTAATGGATCTAAATTTTTATAGTCATGTGGGACTGTAAACCATATCGTTACTACCATTGTTTATACCGCCATATAGAAGTCACTGATGTACAAAGTGTGAAGAATAAAGAAGTGATTCTAGTATTTCAAGACGATATTGCTTGAGGACAAGCAACGCTCAAGTGTGGGAATATTTGATAATGCTAAAACCGAACATATATTTCATAGCATTATTCCCCAAGAAAGACAAGCTTTTAGTTGCAATTGTTCTATTTACAAGTGATATTCGTTTAAATATTAAAAGGTGAAGACAAAAGACAGATTCGACGAATTGAAGACGCAAACGACCAAAAAGCTCAAAAGTACAAAATACAATCAAAGAGGTTCCAATTATTGATAAGAAACGTCTCGAAATTACAAGAGTACAAGATTCAAAACGCAAAGTACAAGATATTAAATTGTACGCAAGGACGTTCGAAAATCCAGAACCGGGACCAGAGTCAACTCTCAACGCTCGACGCAACGGACTAAAAATTACAAGTTAACTATGTATATAAATATAATATAATATATAATTAATTATATTAATTATATATATATATATTATATTTATAAAATAAATCGTCGGCAAACAAAGAGCCAAATGTGGGTGAGCTGTGAAAACGATCTCCGCGACTCGCGGAGTTTGAAGGCAAAAATTGCCGCTAGTCGCGGAGCCCCAAAAACTGAAACTCCCTATAAAGCCCAACGAATTCTGATCAATTTTTCATCCATAATATATATCCATCCATCTATCTAAATGTATATATTTATATTTATATTTTAATTTTAATTTTAATTTTAATTTTAATCCTAATAATAAGGGTATGTTAGCGAAAGTTGTAAGGGTGTAAGTCGAAATTCTGTCCGTATAACGCTACGCTATTTTTAATCATTATAAGTTATGTTCAACCTTTTTAATTTAATGTCTCGTAGCTAAGTTATTATTATGCTTATTTAATACCGAAGTAATCATGTTGTTGGGCTAATTACTAAAATTGGGTAATTGGGCTTTGTACCATAATTGGGGTTTGGATAAAAGAACGACACTTATGAAAATTAGACTATGGGCTATTAATGGGTTTTATATTAACTAAACAATACCTTGTTAATTTAATATACAAACTTATAATTCGACGTATTTATATATAACCACATACGCTTGACTGGGTACGGTGGGCGGGATATCTATAAATACCAATAATTATTCATTTTACCGGATACGGAACTGGATTAATAGTTAATAGACTTGTTGAAACAGGGGTGAATTACATTCAAGGGTAATTGGTGTAATCGTTAACAAAGTAGTAAAACCTTGGTTTACACGCAGTCGATAACCTGGTGTATTCATTAAACAAAGTATTAAAACCTTGTTACAATTCGAATCCCCAATTAGTTGGAATATTTGACTTCGAGAATAAGAATAATTTGACGAAGGCTTTCGCTCTTTATATTTATGACTGATGGACTATTATGGACAAATCCGTATGGACATATTAAATAATCCAGGACAAAGAACAATTAACCCATGGGCATAAAACTAAAATCAACACGTCAAACATCATGATTACGGAAGTTTAAATAAGCATAATTCTTTTATTTCATCTTTAATTTCCTTTATTTTATATTTAATTGCACTTCTAATTATCGCATTTTTATTGTTATTGTATTTAATTGCACTTTTAAGTATCGTACTTTTTAATAATCGCAAGTTTATTTTATCGCACTTTTATTATTCGCAATTTCATTATCGTTATTTACTTTACGCTTCAAATTAAGTCTTGTATTTATTTATTATTTTACATTTGGTTTTAACTGCGACTAAAGTTTTAAAATCGACAAACCGGTCATTAAACGGTAAAAACCCCCCTTTATAATAATAATATTACTTATATATATATATTTGTATTTTTATAAAGGTAAACTAATATAGCGTTAAGCATTGTTTAAAGATTTTCCCTGTGAAACGAACCGGACTTACTAAAAACTACACTACTGTACGATTAGGTACACTGCCTATAAGTGTTGTAGCAAGGTTTAAGTATATCCATTCTCTAAATAAATAAATATCTTGTGTAAAATTGTATCGTATTTAATAGTATTTCCTGCTAAAATATAAAGCTATTTTATATACACTTCAAATAACATCAGCTGGCTTGGCAAACGGCCTGCCAAACGGCCTGTCAGCTGTTTGCAGGCAAAAATTAAGTCTATTTAAAAGTCCTTCTCTATCCATTTCAACACACACTCAATTTACAATTCATTTTATATTTTCAAGTTTTAGGTTAGTTTTTAGTAGTAGCTAGCTTAGATTTTATTTTCTGGAGGATATCCCGGCGAGTCCCTACGATCTCGGGTAGATTTCTTCGGCCTTTTCAGGTTTTTATCTGAAACGCTTGTCTTTTGTATTAAACATGTATCCTTACCTTTTATGTTTAATAATGCGTTCCGATATTACCATGATAGCTTAAGTAATCTGTATGTTGCCATGATAGAAGTTTGGGTTAGCGTAATTATGTTAAATTAGTACGGCTATTGTTATTATGCTGAACTAGGAAGTCTGATAGATTTGTATGCTAGCATCTTAAGGATTGACCAATCTAGGTTGTGATCAGGACTTGTCCACCTATATGAACTTAGCTACTTCATAGGATTAAGACGCATGGTTATACTGTATCTGAAGATTATATGAACTCGGTATGGCCGGAGTTCCCGAGAGGCATTTAATGCGCTTTTAGGACACAGAGCTTAGGAATTGAGACATGAATGACCTAGTATACCTATTGACTATTCCAAAGAGACCTCTTCGGAGCTATTAAGATCTAGCCAGTGCCCTAACTGTATGATCCAAACCTATTGCATGTTCTTGTTTAATTGTTGCCCTAGGATTAAGTCATACCAACTGTCTAGGTACCTGTTAGGTTTCTATCTACTTTACTTTCAGTATATCAACTTTAATGCTGTATAATGTTTGTCTTGGTTTGATCTCATTAGTATGATGAAATGGTTGTTAGTTTTCATTTAAGGTTTTATCAACTTAACTCGACGAACTCCTTCCATTTGTGATCAGTGTTCAATCAACATGACACGTTGTTATTCAGTTAACCAAACTGATAACGAGGGTTAGGATTAGAACTCAACTCACTAATAAACCTAGTGCTTTACTAAGGATAACCTCCGAGGTATTGTCACGTTTCAATTATACAACCACGTGACATACTTTTCACTGCTCAACGAGAACTCTGAGAGTTTAGAGATAAGTAGGTCTGTGTAATTGGCTCATCCAACCAGATCTACACCATTTCAATCATAAGCTTTAATATCAACATAATTACCTTTCCCTAACCCGAACTGATATCTTGGTCAACATTTCCCTGATCTGCACACTCCGGACATCCTCCCACTTTATTTACCTTTTTTGCAATTAGGATTTTAGCTTAAACCAACTACTATCTTTTATCTAGGTAATTTAAATAAAAGACAATTATCCACTTGATCTTCAATTCGTTAAACCATTCAAAAGCACGACCCTAGGTTAAATTACACTTTCTACATTAGAAAGTTAAGAGTAAATTTAGGCCCCGCACAATATAAATTAAACGAAAACTTCTCTGTGCTATACCAAATTTGACGCCCTGCGACCTAACGACACCGCACGAACAAAACCGTCTGTTTTGGCTATATCATTATTCTTCGAGCGTTTTTTTAGGGTTTAGAATTAGGGTTTAGAATTAAGGTTTATGATTTAGATTTGGGGTTTAGATTCAGTTTTCAACACGAACGATTTAGAGTTTAGGGATTAAACCCTAAACCCTAAATTCTAAATCGGGCTAAATTTTAAAAAAAAGTTTCATAGAATATGAAAAAAAACCATGAAGAATAACATGCATCACGATGAATGTTATCAGGAACATTTATCGATGAATGTTATTTTTTCGAGCATTTTCTTATCAACATAATAACATTCATCATAAAGTGTCTTTTTTAAATATTCATATTTTAAACTTATCTTAATATTTGTGAAATTTTTTTAAAAAAACCAAAAATAAAATTTTTACTTCCCGTTTTTCCAAAAAAATCCTTAACCTTTCATTAGTAATATATATATATATATATATATATATATATATATATATATATATATATATATATATATATATATATATATATATATATATATAAGAAAGTATAGGGTTTAGGTGGCGGCCTCTTATCGATCCATGATGACGTGTCAATTTTACAATTAATCTATATATATATATATATATATATATATATATATATATATATATATATATATATATATATATATATATATATATATATATATATATATATATATATATATGTGGTTAGGATCAATGGAAAACTTAAGTAGGGAGAGAACGTAAAGAACTCACATATTAATGCATGTTCACCTATCATATGCATCTACTCTTAAAAAAAAAAAAATTAAAATTCGAAAAAGAAAAATTTCGAAAAATTTTTAAATTTTTTTTAAAAAAAAAATCCACATCAGCGCAGACTGACTGCCACGTAAGCGCAGACTGACTGCCACGTCATCGCAGACTGTGATGACATGGTTTTTTTTAAAATTTTTTTTAACAGGATTTAATTTTAATTCAAAATTATTTAGATTAATGACATCACCCACCATGCTTAATTTTTTTTTTTATGTTTTTAATTTTTTCTTAACAAAGGAATTAACCTAATAATGATATCATTATTATAGGATTTTAATATTAACTATAGATAGTTTTAAAACAATTTTTTAGAGACTCATTTTTTGTGTTTATCGATTAATTTTTAATTGAAATTAAAATGGTTCCAATGGACATATGCATAATATATGTGTTAACATTCAATACTAATGTATTCGATATAAATATAGTTAGTAAAAAAGGTTTTTTCTTCATTAATTGTATTATAAATTTGTTATATATTAATACTAAATAAAAAGGTCATATATTTTGATGTTTGTAGACTTTTTAGAGGTTTCTAACATTCGTGAATTCCCATTGTATACTTTATTTATTTTTTCACTATTCATTCTCATTTCATTTGTAATGCAAGTAATATAATGACATTTTGCGTTTTCTAAAAATGAAGTTTTCATTTTTTTATTCAACAGTTGCGGAATGCACAGGCTCTACAAGGAAGTTTTGCAACACTATTTTAATATATAATCACAAATCACAATTTAAGTTTTGCACGTTTTTTACATACCCGTGCAACGCACGGACTCTAAAACCTAGTGTGTGTGTGTGTGTATATATATATATATATATATATATATATATATATATATATATATATATATATATATAATTCGTATGTAAGATAGTTTATAAAAGGCTTACGTTTACTTATTGAACATGACCTATAAAATTATGAGGACTTTTGCTAGTAAAGTTTGAACTCGATACTTCTTGTAAGGATATCACAACACGAACCACAAAGCTATCTTGAAATGATCTATAGTTTAAGTAAGTTTTAACGACCCGTCCTAATCCATCTGGACGAATACATTACATTTGGTTACATCGCTAGGTACTTGACCTCTATATGATATATTCTACAAACATTGCATTCGTTTTTAAAAGACAAACTTTCATTTCATCGAAAGTTGATGACATGTATACCATTTCATAATATATTCAACTATAATTGACTTAATAATAATCTTGATGAACTCAACGACTTGAATGCAATGTCTTTTGAAATATGTCATGAATGATTCCAAGTAATATCTCTAAATGAGCAAATGCACAGCGGAGGATTTCTTCATACCTGAGAATAAACATGCTTTCAAGTGTCAACCAAAAGGTTGGTGAGTTCATAGGTTTATCATAATCATCCATTTTCATCATTTTAATAGACCACAAGATTTCCAGATATTTAATTGTACACATAACCCGAGTACAAAATAATACGCGTAACCCGCGAATTAAAAATCATTCATATGGTGAACACCTGGTAACCGACATTAACAAATACATCTAGAATATCCACAAATATACAGGTACACTCATCTGTATATAAAATCGAAGTACTAAAGCATCCATAACCTGGATGGGGTTTGTTAGGCCCGATAGATCTATCTTTAGGATTCGCGTCAATTAGGGGGTCTGTTCCTAATTCTTAGGCTACCAAGCTAAAAGGGTGATATCCGGTATAATGATTCAGCCATAGAATGTAGTTAAGTACTTGTGTCTATTTCGTAAAACAATTGTAAAACAGCGCATGTATTCTCAGTCCCAAAAATATATATTGCAAAAGCGTTTAAAAAGGGAGCAAATGAAACTCACTATACTTTATTTTGTAGTAAAAATACATATGACGTCATTAAACAAGTGTAAGGTTGGCCTCGGATTCACGAACCTAAATCATTGGTATATTTATTAATTCACATAATCGTAATCGAATAAGTTTATATTTATGATTTATTAAGTATATCATTTTTAATTTAATAATATATATATGTCTCACATATTCTTTTTGTATATAAAAATATTAAATTTGATTATGTTATATGTATTACATATAGTTATATATATATCTAATAGTTATTTTAATAATAATAATGATACTAGTAATAATAAAAATGATAATAATAATAATGATAATACTAATTATTATTAATGGTAGTGTTAGTAATAATATTGATGATAATGATATTACTAATTAGTAATTCACTTAAATCAAAATTTTATCCATAGTTTTTAAATCCATAAATTTATATATATACCTATAATCTTAATAATAATAATATCTTTAAAAATTCTTATTTTCATAATCGTAATACTTTTAATAATAATGATATTGATATTACTAATAATAATAATACTTATAATTTTAATGATAATATTAATAAAATTGATAGTTATGATAATAAGTTCTAAAATAATTACAATACTAATAATAATAACAATAATAATATTTATAATAATAATAATAAATGATATTCATAATACGTAAAAATAATAATAATAATAATAATAATAATAATAATAATAATAATAATAATAATAATAATAATAATAATAATAATACTTATTTTAAAAATATTACTAATATTACTCATTTTTGTAATTATAAATAAATAATATTTATTACTTGTATTAGTATTAATGATATCAATAATAATAATTTTAATACTAATAATAATACAACAATAATAATAATCAGATTAATAATAATAATAATAATAATAATAATAATAATAATAATAATAATAATAATAATAATAATAATAATAATAATAATAATAATAATAATAATAATAATAATAATAATAATAACAATAATAATAATAATAATAATTTGATAATGAAAAACTACCTTAAAAGCTTGTTCTAAAAAGAATGCCCCGAATCGGGCTCGAACCCGAGACCTCCCGCTCACACAATTAAACGCTTAAACATCGAGCTGCTGACCATTTTCTGATTAAAACCCAATTCTAACTTATATAACCCGTTTCTTTATTTCCCTATTTCTTCTTCATCAGATTAACTAGTCAACCAGAACCAATCCTAAATTCAAATTAAGGCTCGTTTTAACTTTGAAACTCAATTCCAAACATCATATAATTGAAATTAACAATCTCAGTTAACAGAAATAATAAAGTAACTGTACATGTTCGACAAAAAAATAAAAATAAAAACGTGAATCGTGATTTTTATTTCTAGATTGTTTTAGCTTATAATTGTAACATGAAACATGTTTCAAATTGTTCCTATAAACTTCTGAGATTCTCAATTAAATTTAAAGAATAACAGATAATTCTAATTTAATCGAAGAACTTCTGTTTGACTTTTAAAACAATAACTTTGACTCCAAAAATTCGAGCTCGTTATCAAGAATTGAAGTTTGTAATTTTCCAGATAGTTTGAGTTAAATATTTCAACCACAACAGCATTTAAAGATTTTGAATTAAAATTCACATTTGAGCTATTGATAAACGCTGTTAAAAACACGAAGAACTCCAAATCGAATTTCAAGATTTAAAACGTTTTAGATAAGCATTACAACATGAATTACATAGTAAATGCTTCCTATAAACTTTTTGAATCATTAATTGAACCAGAAACATCAATCAGACTTCGAATTTTAAGATGAACAAAATCTTTGACTTTTTTTGAATTTAACCTTTTACTTCTAAATTCGCAATCAATTCAAAGAATTGGAACATGAAAACATACAGATAGTTTATTTGGATCATTCCTAACAGGACTGCATTTCCAGATTTTGAATTTAGTTCGTAATTGTGACGACCCGGAAATTTCCAACCAAATTTAAACTTAATCTTTAAATGATTTTGACACGAAAAGCAGAGTCTGTAATGTTGAGTCTCAAAATTTTTGAACTATCTCATGAAAATATTTGACCTTCGACTATTCCCGACGATTCACGAACAATTGTATGTAAATAAAAATGTATATATATATATATATATATATATATATATATATAAGTATATATAATAATTTGAAATAATAGAAAATAATTTAATCATTTGAAATGAAAATGTAAAGTAATATATAAAATAATAAAGTTGTGATTAATATATATACATACATACATATATATATATATATATATATATATATATATATATATATATATATATATATATATATATATATATATATATATATATATATATATATATATATATATATATATATATATATATATATATATATATATATATATATATAAATGTAATTTAAACACTAGAATTAAATTGAAATTCTATAAATGTAAGTCTTACATATAAATGTAAGTCTTTGTAGTAAATTGAAATTCTATAATATAATTTAAACACTAGAATTAAATATGTAAAATAAGATACAAAACTATTAAGTGTAATTTAAAATAAATCTATAGATAAATATATGATCTTATGTATAATTATTTTCATATGTAATATATATAAATAGTCGATATATGTTATTATATATATAATAGATAGTTGTTAAGTATTACATAGTTAATAATATGTAATATAAACATATTAAAATTTCTTATAAGTTAAAATATTAAATGTTCGATAAATGTTATCATATGATATATGATTATTAAATGTTACATAGTTAAATAGAGATAATATTAACATATTAAAGTTACTTATAAATTAAATACATAAATACTATATCACGTACATTAAAATAAATATTAATAGTAATATCAGTATTAATAATATTATTATATATAACATATAAATATGAAATTTGTTATGTAGAGTTGTTATATTATCATTATCAATTTTATTGATAAACATTAATATTATTATGATTAATGTTATTATTATTATTAAAATTATTAAGATTGTTATATTACATACTTGGATAATAAATTATAAATAATTAAATATATATATATGTTCATTCCTTTCCACTTTATACTTCCCTTTCCTTCTTCTGTATACTCATGATTTCCATCTCTATCTATTCTATTTATTTATTTTTTTGTTTCTCTCGTTTGTCCTCCTGGATGCTGTCGAGGCATATTTTTTTTTTGTTTAAATAAATCGAACAATTCGCTCTTTCAGTCATTCAAATCCCATTTTCATTATCAATAACAATTACAACTTTCTTTTACTGAATCAAAGTTTTTTTATTTATTTTTTTTACCGATAACTTGTGTTCTTGACAAATTATACCATAATTCGATTTCGACTATCATTTAAAAATCTAAAAGTGCATTCTTGTTAGGAATCATCCAAGCAATCTTTCTGCAAAACCTCAGGTCTCAATTTGATTTATTGAATTCAAATTTACGAGTCAAAGTTTTTTTTCAAAAAGTCAAACATATGAACAAAGATCAAATTCGAGTTTGTTTTTGATGTTTCAAGTTAATTAATGATTCTAATAGTTTCTACATATGATTATCAAACTATTTCATGTTATAACCATAGTTCATTACGCGTTCAAAGTCAAAAATCATTTTTTTTGCTCATAAGCTACGACAGCAGCTTCTTCCTGTTATTTTTTATATATTTTTTTTCAATTCATTTAAACACAACTATATTTCGCTGGTTGTTATAAGCCTTCAACAAAAATTAAATTTCGTTATCTTGATTGCATTTTTTTGTCGATGGTGAATGAAGAAGAAGAAGATGATATTATAAAAAGGAAAAACGAGTTATATTATTTTTGGGAGGGATTAATTTCAGAAAGAAAGAAATGGAGGAGTGGTGTTGGGAGTTTGTGTGTGAGTTATAGTCCCATTTTTACTATCGAATATTTTTGGGATGAGAATACATGCACTTTTATAAATGTTTTACAAAATAGGCACAAGTACTTGAAACTACATTCTATGGTTGGATTATTATTACCGAGTATCACCCTTTTTAGTATGGTAATCTAAGAATTAGGGAACAGAAACCCTAATTGACGAGAATCCTAAAGATATATCTATTGGGCCTAACAAACCCCATCCGGGTTACGGATGCTTTAGTACTTCGATTTTATCATGTCCGATGAGAGTCCCGGAATGATGGGGATATTCTAGATGCATTTTTGTTAATGTCGATTACCAGGTGTTTATATATCGTATGAATGATTTTCCAGCAGTAAGCAGACCTGCACAGATTGTTTTCGAAATATGAGTATCTTGTGGTCTATTATACTATCTGAAATGATTATTTATGATAAACTAATGAACTCACCAACCTTTTGGTTAACACTTTAAAGCATGTTTATTCTCATGTATTAAAGAAATCTTCCGCTGTGCATTTGCTCATATTAGAGATATTACTTGGAGTCATTCATGACATATTTCAAAAGACGTTGCATTCGAGTCGTCAAGTTCATCAAGATTATTACTATGTCAATTACAGTTGGATATATTATGAAATGGTATGCATGCCGTCAACTGTCGATGTAATGAAAGTTTGTCTTTTAAAAACGAATGCAATATTTGTAAAATGTATCGTATAGAGGTCAAGTACCTCGCGATGTAACCAAATGTAATGTATTCGTCCAGATGGATTAGGACGGGTCATGAAAGTAATTGAGGTGTTTGGAAAAATGGATCAAGTACAGAGGATAAACGGTTTTCGTTTTCTGTTTTATTTTCTATTAACAGCAGCTATAATCAATATGTATCGATAATGAGAATTTTAATTCAACATTGGAGCAGTATGCTTGTTGTTATCTAGTGACATATAATCGACACTTCCTCACAAGCATAATAGAACTCAGGAGAAAATAAGAAAAGTTGATTGTGATATATATAAGCTGCATCGTATATAAATCTGTATATATCTATATAAATCAGTAATTACATATCTGTATTTATGTATTGTAATTAATCTTATTAATTAATAATTTTAACTATAATAATAATACTCTTAATATTATAAATAATAATAATAATATAATAGTAATAATAATAATAATAATATTAATAATAATAATAATGATAATAATAACTATAGAATTTATAACAATAATGTTAATAATAATAATATTAATTATAATAACACTAATATTATTAATGATAATAATAATATTAGTAATAATAATACTATAACAATTTATATATCAAATTTCATATCTATATATTATATATTGAAAATAATACTATTAATATTACTGATTTTAATATTAATATTAATAATAATAATGCCAGTAATAATAATATTCTTAGTATAACAACTATAATTCTAATTTGTAATTAAATTTAATATATTAATATTATATATTATTAATCATGTAATATTTGATGATTATATATAATAACTTATTTTGTGTATATTAAATTTGTATACATTTTACTACATATTACATTGTACATATAATAATATTTATGTATAGGAATCATATATATGTATATATATATATATATATATATATATATATATATATATATATATATATATATATAGTTACATATTTAACAACTCTGATGATTAAATTTGTATTGAATTATTATATAAATTTATATTTATATTTATACATTTTCATTTACAACACTTGTTCGTGAGTCGTGGGGAGTGGTCGAAGGTCAAATGAATCCATGTTAACAGTTCAAAACTTTCTGAGACTCAATATTACAGACTTTTATCAATAATTAGACTTATTTCACGAGACAATTATTGTAAAGCATGCATTGAAATTAAGCAGGAATCTCCACTAACTCTTGTCTAGTTTCCGTTAATTGACACATTTATTTTTACTTGTAAATCACTTTACCATTTTTCGAATATTGTTAAAAAGTAAAGATTTCTCAAATCAACGTGGACCTCACAACAGGGACCCATAATCATATCACAACATTTATGGGATGTTAAAATATCTTCTATTTCAATCGCTTGGTATTATCTTTAATTCCGTAGTAAAATATATCAAATAGGTATTCAAACCAATAAGTTTAATGTACGGTATCATATACTTAATATTTTGTTAATGTTTTCAATTAATATATATATATATATATATATATATATATATATATATATATACACATATACATATATACATATCTATTTGCATATAATTGTTCATGAATCGTTGAGAATAGTCGAAGGGTAATTGAATACATGAACACAGTTCAAAATTTTTGAGACTTCAATATTACAGGCTTTGCTTATCGTGTCGGAAACATATAAAGATAAAGTTTAATTTTGGTCGAAAATTTTTGGGTCGTCACATAAGTCTCGAGACTTTATGCTATTTCTATGTTTAGTATTAGGCTCTTTTTAGAGTTTTGGCAAAGGCAATATCTGGGTAGTAACTTTTAAGTTGTGTGTGTTTTTTTTCCGGGTATTCATACTATTTACATCCTGCTAAATGCTAATATTTATATATTCTAGTGTTATAAGAAAAGACAGAATCATAAGGGCGGTGATCTAGTCGTAGAGAATTAGTTTTTAAGGGTGAAAATATTTGAGGTTGAACGTTCGAATACATGCTAGGAACAAAAAAGGGTACCCCTTTGTAATCATGAAGGTTCATCTGCGATGACTTTAAACTACCCGAAAAATAAGCGGTTGCTATATATGTGATTAATCAGTTTGCAAAATATTTTGAAAACACGGGTTATAAAATAAAAGAAAAACAGAAAAAAACAGGTTGAGGTGATAACAAATATATACCAAGTTTCTAACTACAAATATAATGGGTAAAGGTAATCACTTCCTATAATCGTGGCTAAGTCTCAAATTTCCAAACATGTTTGAGACATGTTTCTTCTTTTTACAAATGTGTAAAACACTAACTGGAGTGCGTCACCTCCCCTTTCTAGATTTGTTATATCTCTAGCTAGATATATGGTCGAATTTCACACACACAGTTACTTATATGAAAATGATAAGTGTGTTTAAAATGTATTATGCTTGACTAAATACGTGCAAATATAAATTGATATTATGTTAAGGTTAATATTATTTGTGAACTGAAAAAATAAAACAAATAGAATCACTATGTCCAATACTCCCTCTGTCTAAAAAAGTAAAAAGTAAGTGTCTAGGAACTATATATATCTATCTCAAAAATAATTATCTACTTGTAAAAAAATTAACAATTATCAAATATCATTAAACTACTCGATTAATCTTCATCTCTCTTTTTAGTTATTTAATGCTTAAATAAATACAGTCAAGATTACTATAATAGACAAAACTAACAATTATTGAATAATTCTTAATTTTATAAACAAATTTTATTGGTTAGCCGCGCGTTGCGGCGGCGAACCCCTTATTTTTTTATATATAACATAATTAGCCAGTTTTTCGTTGTACAAAATCTATCTTTTAAATTAAATACTTAAACGTTAATAACCATTAAAAATCAAAGAGTCAAATAAATAACTAAATAGTTAAAATTAACATAATTTGAATATTTTTGTTATTGGAGTAGTAAAGTGTGGGATTAAAAAAGAATATTGTAAACAAAAAGATGAGGTGAAGTAAAAGATTTTAAACAATATTAAAAAAAGTGGTAAAGAAAAAATAAATAAAGTCATGTACAAATTATAAGAAAAAGTTAGATTAAAAAAAAATTAAAATAATAGAATGGGAGTGAGAGGACTGAATTAGAGAAAATAAAATGTTAAGGGTGCATTGTGGAAAATTTAATAAAATGAGGGAACAATGGGTAAAAAGTAAAAAAGAAAAAAAAGGGAAGAGGGAGCCGGGGCTCAAACCTTTGACACATCGGTAAGTAACACAGATAGTTAGCCAGTAAACCGTTAATGGTTTTGTATTAAAGTCACAATTCTTTGTTTTTATCCCTTAAAAAAGTGGTTTTAAAAGAAGACAAAAGCAGCGGAAGTTTTTACCCTTAAAAGTGTTTGTTATTACATTATAGTCCTAACTGAATAGTAGCTTTTGTGATTTTCTAATTGAATATATACAAGTTTTGTGGTTAGTCGCGCTTCGCTGCGACCGAAGCGCGGTTAACCTATCATGAGTTGTTTTTTGATTTTTCTAGTGACGTGTTACAAGATATATTTATTATATACATAAATTTTCATGCATACATAGTTCTATGTTCGTTGTTCACTGTTTCTACTATGTTATCGACATTGTACATTAAGAGTGCATGGTTCTACTAAAAATGTTACACATTGATATTTATTTAGTAGTTCGTTAACATTACTTATATTCATATATCGAATTTCAAAGCGGCACAACCCAATTTACAATATCTCACCGGAGAATATTTGCAAAGGAAAAAAATTAAAAAAAAAATAGTTGATTAAGAAAATGATTCTAAAAAATTAAGAAAATGCGAAAAGAATTTTAAAAAGTTTTTAAAAAGGTATAAAAAATATTCTAAAAAAGGTTAAGGAAAATAAAATAAAAAATAAGATGGCTTAAATAGAAAATTTTTAATGTGATAAGAGAGTGGGTCATTTTATAATACATACATCATACATGTAGATATAAGTCTAACTTCCACAAAACTCACGTAATATGATTTATTAATTGAAATATAAAAATAAAATTACCAAGTAAAATACATTGACATTATAACATGCAATGATCTTATGGACATTGATTAAAACGATACAATTAGACTAATTTTCGTAAGCCCAAATTTCCTTCTACAGCCCAATACAAATTTTAAATAATGCAGGCCCAATACAAATTTTAAATAATGCAGGAGAAAAGAAACAAAAAAAGAATGTTGCGATTAGGATTCGATCACCAGACGTTTAAGTTAATAGGCGCACTGATGTGCGTAGAGGTGTATACGAAATAGTTATATTCTTGCTACGAAATACTATTAAATACGATACAATTTTACACAAGTTATTTATTTATTTATAGAGTGGATATACCTAAACCTTGCTACAACACTTATAGGCAGTGTACCTAATCGTACAGTAGTGTAGTTTTTAGTAAGTCCGGTTCGTCCACAGGGAACTAGCCAAGTTTAACGTTATATTTTTAAAACTATATATATATATATATATATATATATATATATATATATATATATATATATATATATATATATATATATATATATATATAAGTAGTATTATTATTATAAAAGAGGGTTTTTACCGTTTAATGACCGGTTTGTCGATTTTATGTCTTAAGTCGCAGTTAAAACCTAATGTAAAATATTAAAAATAAATATAACTTAATTTAAAGCGTAAAGTAAATGACGATAATTAAAATACGATAAATTAAAGTGCGATAAATAAAATGACGGTAAATAAAATTGCGATAATTAAAAAGTACGATAATTAAAAAGTGCGATAAATAAAAATGCAATGAATAAAATGACAGTAAATAAAAGTGCAATGAAATATGAAATAAAGGAATTATGCTTATTTAAACTTCCGTAATCATGATGTTTGACATGTTGATTTTAATTTATTACCATGGGTTAATTGTCCTTTGTCCTGGATTATTCAATATGTCCATACGGTTTTTGTCCATAACAGTCCATCAGTCATAAATATACAGTGCGAGTGTCCTCGTCAAATTATCCTTATACCCGAAGTCAAATATTCCAACTAATTGGGGACTTAAACTGTAATAAGGTTTTAATACTTTATTATCAATTACACCAAGTGTCTTTGCATGTAATCCACCCCTATTTTAATGAGTCCATTGACTATTAATCCATTCCCGTGTCCGGTCAAATGAACGATTATTAGTACTTATAAATATCCCGCCCATCGTGTCCGATCGAGTGTATGTGGTTATTTATAATTACGTCCAATTGTAAATCTTTATAATAAATTAACGAACTATCATTCAGTTAAACAAATATAAAGCCCATTAATAGTCCATAGTCTAATTTCTACAAGTGTCGTTCTTTTGTCCAAACCCCAATTATGGTCAAAGCCCAATTACCCCGTCTTTAATTTTTAGCCCAACATCATGATTACTTCAATTTAAATAAGCATAATAATAACTTAGCTACGAGACATTAATTTAAAAAGGTTGAACATAACTTACAATGATTAATAATAGCGTAGCGTTACACGGACAGAATTTCGACTTACACACTTACAACATTCGCTAACATAACCTTATTATTATTAATCTTAAATTAAAATTAAAATTAAAATTAAAATTATAAAATATATATATATATATATATATATATATATATATATATATATATATATATATATATATATATCGTGAGAGAGAGAGATTGAAAAAGGAGTCTGAAATTCGGCCAAAACACGCGAAATTTATAGGACCTGACCCAACTTTTTGGCTAATGTGATCGCATGAGATTGCTTCTTCCAGGCCATGCGATCGCATGGCCAGCTGGATCAGGCCACATTCTCTTGTTTTCTAGTTTGCCGACGGTTTTAATATATAATATAATATATATATATAATTTTAAGAATTAATTATATATTATATTATATTCATGTGCATAGTTGACTTGTAATTTTCGCTCCGTTGCGTCGCGCGTTAAGAGTTGACTCTGGTCCCGGTTCCGGATTTTCAAACGTCATTTCGTACTATTTAATATCTTGTACTTTGCGTTTCGCGGCTCGTACTCTTGTAATTTCTAGACGTTTATCATCAATAATTTGAACTATTTTAATTGTACTTTGTACTTTTTAGCTTTTTAGTCGTTTGCGTCTTCAATTCGTCGAATCTGTCTTTTGTCTTTACCTTTTAATATTTAAACGAATATCACTTGTAAATAGAACAATTGCAACCAAAAGCTTGTCTTTCTTGAAGGATAATGCTATGAAATATATGTTCGTTTTTAGCATTATCAAATATTCCCACACTTGAGCGTTGCTTGTCCTCAAGCAATATAGTCTTGAAATAAAAATACTAGAATCACTTCTTTATTCTTCACACTTTGTACATCAGTGATTTCTATACGACGGTATGAACAATGGTAGTAACATTGTGGTTTACAGTCCCACATGACTATGAAAATTTAGATCCTTTAAGGAAATTGGATCTTTATGAAAACATTTGATCTTTTTTAAAATACATGCTAGTTTTTACCCTAGACAAGTTTTCCGGAATAACCCTTTACCAGTGTTTGCAAAATTGTTTTTGTGGGTTTTGTGGGTTTCAAATTTGAAAATTTTAGCTCAAAACTTGCGGTTTTGTGTCACCCACTTTCTAACCTTGTATTGGTAAAGAAACACGTCCATTATACTTGCTCCGTATATTACCTTTCGGTAAACTACCGTCCGGTTGTAAAGGAAAGCATTGAACAAGCAACTGTTAAGGCAATGTCCCGTGACATGCTTTTGATTATGGTCTATATCGTGTCGGATGCAATTACTATCCTTTGTAGGATCAATAGTAAAGATCACCCTATAGTTTTTCGGTCTGGCACAAGGTCCTGTCTTTGACCATGCTATGCAACCACCGTTCTTACGGTTGACACCCGATTTGGTTCAGGTGACCTAATGAATTCTCGGTGAATTTCTAGGATTTTACGTTCAATGGTAATGAACGCATTGAAAATAGATTTTCAGAAAACAAATCGGTTTGTGATTTGATCAAAATATTTTCTCGTTCAAGCTCGAGTTTAGATATCATTGAATTCCATGAGTTTGTAATTCTCAATCTTTAAGGTCAATCTCAAGGATTGTGTAATATCAGTCTTAAAAGCTGATTTTTGATCTTTAAGGAGATTATCCTTTCTGGGGATCTGATTCATTAGTCTTATAAGCTAATTTGCACGGTGCCCCCCATTGTACGAGACAGATCCTCTCATGGTTAGGATAAGTCTGACCACTTGGCGACCCTGTTTGATGCTAAGGTCCGTGGATTTCCAACTGATTTTCGAGAAAACTTTTCAAGGTTTTTCGTAGTCTCTACAACTGGTCTGGACGACAACTTCCTGACCTAAATCAAGAAGCGCGTGTCTTTCTCTTGGAAGACTTTACTTCCTTTTAAATTTCATTTATATTACAATAAACTGGGTAAAACTTGATTAAAATCGTCCAAAATAAAAGTATCTTCAATTATTTGTACAAAAATATGTGATATATGTTCTAAATAACTTGGTAAATTTTTTCCACACTTGGCTTTTATTTTTCTTTCTTTGCCTTTTTATTTTTCTCTATTCCATTTTAAATGAATTCTAACATTTTAGGTTGTTTCTCAATTTATATCCTTTCCGAAGTAACAATAATTTCGGTGTTAACACCTAATTTTATCGTTCATAAATATGTATAAACATGATTTTGAGTTCATTTATTTGAAAATTTTGAAAATTTTTACTAGAATTGGGTTGTCAGTATATAAGACTAGTGCTGTTCTTTATTATCAGAGAGCACTAGATTCTAATACAACTACTGCGTTACTAGTATTTTTAATGGTAACCAAGTGTTTAAATTTAAAATTTTAAAAATCCGAAAGAATTTAACCCCTTCCCACACTTAAGATCATGCAATGCCCTCATTTGCAAGAAATCGGTAACAATTTAAATTATTGAGGGTGATTAGCGTAGAAAAATGATTAAATTTTACCAAAGTTTCCAAACATATTGGCGTTTGTTTGTTGAATGATAAATGGTGCACATCTTTTGTTCATTCCGTCTTGTTGTTACATCACATTTGTTTTTCGTTTTGTCGTCAAAATTAATAGCTTTTGCTGAACTTAATGCCAGTCTTTGAAAGTTCGCTGTTTTACCCAGTTGTGTACAATTGATAATATACATACATACAAATAATAACATGCATGGTAATTTGAAATGGGACTTAACATCCCACTTTCAAATCAAATATGAAATATTAGTACAACATAATAAAAATGTTAAAACTTACATAAAAGTATCACAATATTATATGTTTTAAACATAAGTAAATAAAAATAATAAAAGATAAAAATTACCAACGGGAACTGTATCAATCTGGATAGGGGTTCCAGTTCATGTCGTCGGTCGGGTTCCACGGTTGGTTATAGGTGTACTGATAGGCCTGGTTAGGGTCGTAGAGAGTAAATGGTGATCGCATATCGGGCTGGTGTGGCGGATAGTAAGCAGGTCAGGTCGGTACGTAGTTATTTGGTACCTGAGGTGATAGCTGGCTCATGATCTGATGTTGATGATAGTGTCATCTATCATACTGTCATTGCCTGGAATGATCGTACACATTCTCGGCGTGCCACTGCTCGAACTGACTATGTCTAGCCTCGTTTGTCATTTCTACCTCATCTATACGCTGGTAAACGTCAGTAACAGCCTCCCTAATGACATCCCTAATGTCATCCGGTTCCTCCATTTCCTCATCTGAACCTCTCTTTACCTGTGGATGACGACCCTCATATGGTACTGCCTGATTGCGTCTGCTCTTTAATACCTTTGCACCCTGATAGACCCGCAATCCTAAAGTCTCAACCTGTTCCCTACACACCATCAGTGGACCCCCTTGATCCCTATCTACACCCAAATACTCTCCAATGAGAGTAACAAAAATACCCCCTCCTATTATTCCCCCGTCCTGTATTCCTTCCACCATTTTGGACAGATAAAAACCAACACAGTAGGCGATATTAACAAAGCTTCTAGTGTTTCGAATACACTTAAGGTAAAATAAATCGTGTTGAGTTACTTTCTACTTGTTGTTACCTCTTTGTGTAATCGAATTAGCTAAAAATCTATGTATAATACGAAGCTTGGCTTTGTTAATATCTAAATAGGAGTGTCTTCCTCCCCGCGTAAAAACATTATAATTTGACATACGCCTCCAGACGGCGTCCGCGTCAAAATTCCTATCTACCCTTTTACCATGATAAATCAAATTTGTACAATTAGGTAGTAGTAATTCAGAAGGAGTGTAAACCTGTAAAGCCCTGGCCATGTCCAACATGGACATTCTGTACATCCTACGACCAAGTAAAAATCTAAGAAAATTTCTATCGTCTAACCTAACTACATACGTATCTAACGCTATAGTACTCATAAGCTCAACACACCATTCCTTATACACAGGCCTACGAATGGTAAATAAACGTTCCCAATCGGGAAAAGAAGAGTTCCCATACCTTTGGATCAGATGCTGCCTAACTGAGTTAGCTAGTTGGACCCTTTTCAAAGGCTCCCAATCGATTACCCTCGGTACTTCTACATTTTTCGGTACCAGTTTAAATTTGTTACTTTGGTACATCGGGTAATCTCTCCAACTTCGATCAAATCTCAAATTAGAATGCAACTGTTCTTCATGAATCGTTGGGTGTTCTATTATTGGATGAATCAGAAATTGTACGTAGGCATTAACATATTCTTGTTGCGGATCATAATATGGTATGTGTTGATCATTATGATATTGTTGTTCTTGTTGTTGTTCCTGTTCAGGTTCTGGTTCATATTGTGGCTCATATTGCATTTCTGGCTGTGGTTCCGGAGCAGGTTGCCTAGATGATGATTATGCACCATCAGTATCAGTATATCTCTGCAAAACACATTAAACACAAAATTTGTGCATCCAAATATGCATTAGTGTTAGCAAAATAACAAATTAAAACAATTACAATAACATGTTTAATCTATATTAAACTTATACTCATTTTCATATTTTTATCAATTCTACACTTTTTCAAATAAGCATATATGAAAGTGTTTACAAAGTTCATAAGCATTCTACTCAAATAACATGTTAAAATAACCATTACTAGCAATTAAATAAGTTTCAAATGGCATTTACATTAATTTAATCAAGTTCATGAATTTTAGACTTAAAAAGTCCACTTTAATTCTCAAAAATCATGTTTAGGATCAATGTTTGGATCATTTAGCTACCTAAACATGTTACACTACTTAATTTAGCAATAATTTATGACAAAAATCAGCCATAACCTGTTTATATCAAAAAGGCCCAAATTGCTCAAGAACACAAACCCTATATTTCTAAAATTTTTGAAGTTTTTGGCTTTAAATCATGACAAATAGCATCAATCTAGGTTATACATGCATAATATACTAACAATTTAACTCTAATTACACTAAAAATTATCAAACTAGTATTATTGCAAATAATTGAAATAATCAC